>NC_082721.1:57751395-58053318 GCF_030144855.1 Hypanus sabinus | reverse complement strand
CTACACAGATATAAACATTCACCTGGTGACCCCACAGTCTCATCTACACAGATATAAACATTCACCTGGTGACCCCACATTCACATCAACACCGATGTAAACATTCACCTGGTGATAGCACATTCACATCTACAGAGATATAAACATTCCCCTGATGACCACACATGCACATCTACACAGATATAAACATTCACCTGGAGACCCCAAATTCTCTACTACACTGAGATAAACATTCACCTGGTGACGCCACATTCACATCTACAGAGTTATAAACATTCCCCTGGTGACCACACATTCACATCTACACAGATATAAACATTCACCTGGAGACCCCAAATTCTCATTTACACAGAGATAAACATTCACCTGCTGACCCCACAGTCACATCTACACAGATCTTATCATTCACCTGGTGACCCCAGAGTCAGAGCTACACAGATATAGACTTTCAATTGGTGACCCCACAGTCACATCTACACAGATATAAACATTCACCTGGTGACCCCACAGTCACATCTACACAGATATAAACATTCTCCTGGTGACCCCACATTCACATTTACACAGATATAAACATTCACCTGGTGACCCCACATTCACATATACACAGATATATACATTCACCTGGTGACCCCAAATTCACATCTACACAGAGATAAACATTCACCTGGTAACCCCACAGTCACATCTGCACAGATCTAATCATTCACCTGGTGACCCCACAGTCACATCTACACAGATATAGACTTTCAATTGGTGACCCCACAGTCACATCTACACAGATATACACATTCACCTCTTGACCCCACAGTCACATCTACACGGATATAAATATTCACCTGGTGACCCCACAGTCACATCTACACAGATATAAACATTCACCTGGTGACCCCATACTCACATCTGCACGGATATAGACTTTTCCCTGGTGATCCCACAGCCACATCTACTCAGATATAGGCTTTCACCTGGTGACCCCACAGGCACATCTGCACAGATACAGACTTTCACAGGGTAACCATACATTCACATCTACACAGATATAAAAATTCACCTGGTGACCCACCATTCACATCTTCGCAGATATAGACTTTCAACTGGTGACCCCACAGTCACATCTACTCAGATATAAACATGCACCTGGTGATCCCACAGTCACATCTACAGAGATATAAACATTCACCTGGTGACCCCACAGTCACATCTACACAGATATAAACATTCTCCTGGTGACCCCACATTCACATTTACACAGATATAAACATTCACCTGGTGACCCCATAGTCAAATCGAAAGAGATATAGACATTCAGCTGGTGACACACTCTCACATCTACACAGATATAAACATTCACCTGGTGAACCCAAAGTCACATCTACACAGATATAAACATTCACCTGGTGATCCCACATTCACATCTACAGAGATATAAACATTCACCTGGTGACCCCACAGTCACATCTACAGAGATATAAACATTCACCTGGTGACCCCACAGTCACATCTACACAGATATAAACATTCACCTGGTGACACCACAGTCACATCTACACAGATATGGACATTCACCTGGTGACCCCACAGTCTCATCTACACAGATATACACATTCACCTAGTCAACCCTCAGTCACTTCTACACAGATATAGACATTCACCTGGTGACCCCACATTCACATCTACACAGATATAAACATTCACCTGGTGACCCCACAGTCTCATCTACACAGATATAAACATTCACCTGGTGACCCCGCAGTCACATCTACACAGATATAGACATTCACCTAGTGACCCAACATTCACATCAACACCGATGTAAACATTCACCTGGTGACAGCACATTCACATCTACAGAGATATAAACATTCCCCTGATGACCACACATGCACATCTACACAGATATAAACATTCACCTGGAGACCCCAAATTCTCTACTACACTGAGATAAACATTCACCTGGTGACGCCACATTCAAATCTACAGAGTTATAAACATTCCCCTGGTGACCACACATTCACATCTACACAGATATAAACATTCACCTGGAGACCCCAAATTCTCATTTACACAGAGATAAACATTCACCTGTTGACCCCACAGTCACATCTACACAGATATGGACATTCACCTGGTGACCCCACAGTCTCATCTACACAGATATACACATTCACCTAGTCACCCCTCAGTCACTTCTACACAGATATAGACATTCACCTGGTGACCCCACATTCACATCTACACAGATATAAACATTCACCTGGTGACCCCACAGTCTCATCTACACAGATATAAACATTCACCTGGTGACCCCGCAGTCACATCTACACAGATATAGACATTCACCTAGTCACCCCTCAGTCACTTCTACACAGATATAGACATTCACCTGGTGACCCCACATTCACATCTACACAGATATAAACATTCACCTGGTGACCCCACAGTCTCATCTACACAGATATAAACATTCACCTGGTGACCCCACATTCACATCAACACCGATGTAAACATTCACCTGGTGATAGCACATTCACATCTACAGAGATATAAACATTCCCCTGATGACCACACATGCACATCTACACAGATATAAACATTCACCTGGAGACCCCAAATTCTCTACTACACTGAGATAAACATTCACCTGGTGACGCCACATTCACATCTACAGAGTTATAAACATTCCCCTGGTGACCACACATTCACATCTACACAGATATAAACATTCACCTGGAGACCCCAAATTCTCATTTACACAGAGATAAACATTCACCTGCTGACCCCACAGTCACATCTACACAGATCTTATCATTCACCTGGTGACCCCAGAGTCAGAGCTACACAGATATAGACTTTCAATTGGTGACCCCACAGTCACATCTACACAGATATAAACATTCTCCTGGTGACCCCACATTCACATTTACACAGATATAAACATTCACCTGGTGACCCCACATTCACATATACACAGATATATACATTCACCTGGTGACCCCAAATTCACATCTACACAGAGATAAACATTCACCTGGTAACCCCACAGTCACATCTGCACAGATCTAATCATTCACCTGGTGACCCCACAGTCACATCTACACAGATATAGACTTTCAATTGGTGACCCCACAGTCACATCTACACAGATATACACATTCACCTCTTGACCCCACAGTCACATCTACACGGATATAAATATTCACCTGGTGACCCCACAGTCACATCTACACAGATATAAACATTCACCTGGTGACCCCATACTCACATCTGCACGGATATAGACTTTTCCCTGGTGATCCCACAGCCACATCTACTCAGATATAGGCTTTCACCTGGTGACCCCACAGGCACATCTGCACAGATACAGACTTTCACAGGGTAACCATACATTCACATCTACACAGATATAAAAATTCACCTGGTGACCCACCATTCACATCTTCGCAGATATAGACTTTCAACTGGTGACCCCACAGTCACATCTACTCAGATATAAACATGCACCTGGTGATCCCACAGTCACATCTACAGAGATATAAACATTCACCTGGTGACCCCACAGTCACATCTACACAGATATAAACATTCTCCTGGTGACCCCACATTCACATTTACACAGATATAAACATTCACCTGGTGACCCCATAGTCAAATCGAAAGAGATATAGACATTCAGCTGGTGACACACTCTCACATCTACACAGATATAAACATTCACCTGGTGAACCCAAAGTCACATCTACACAGATATAAACATTCACCTGGTGACACCACAGTCACATCTACACAGATATGGACATTCACCTGGTGACCCCACATTCACATCTACACAGATATAAACATTCACCTGGTGACCCCACAGTCACATCTACAGAGATATAAACATTCACCTGGTGACCCCACAGTCACATCTACACAGATATAAACATTCTCCTGGTGACCCCACATTCACATTTACACAGATATAAACATTCACCTGGTGACCCCATAGTCAAATCGACAGAGATATAGACATTCAGCTGGTGACACACTCTCACATCTACACAGATATAAACATTCACCTGGTGAACCCAAAGTCACATCTACACAGATATAAACATTCACCTGGTGACACCACAGTCACATCTACACAGATATGGACATTCACCTGGTGACCCCACAGTCTCATCTACACAGATATACACATTCACCTAGTCACCCCTCAGTCACTTCTACACAGATATAGACATTCACCTGGTGACCCCACATTCACATCTACACAGATATAAACATTCACCTGGTGACCCCACAGTCTCATCTACACAGATATAAACATTCACCTGGTGACCCCGCAGTCACATCTACACAGATATAGACATTCACCTAGTCACCCCTCAGTCACTTCTACACAGATATAGACATTCACCTGGTGACCCCACATTCACATCTACACAGATATAAACATTCACCTGGTGACCCCACAGTCTCATCTACACAGATATAAACATTCACCTGGTGACCCCACATTCACATCAACACCGATGTAAACATTCACCTGGTGATAGCACATTCACATCTACAGAGATATAAACATTCCCCTGATGACCACACATGCACATCTACACAGATATAAACATTCACCTGGAGACCCCAAATTCTCTACTACACTGAGATAAACATTCACCTGGTGACGCCACATTCACATCTACAGAGTTATAAACATTCCCCTGGTGACCACACATTCACATCTACACAGATATAAACATTCACCTGGAGACCCCAAATTCTCATTTACACAGAGATAAACATTCACCTGCTGACCCCACAGTCACATCTACACAGATCTTATCATTCACCTGGTGACCCCAGAGTCAGAGCTACACAGATATAGACTTTCAATTGGTGACCCCACAGTCACATCTACACAGATATAAACATTCTCCTGGTGACCCCACATTCACATTTACACAGATATAAACATTCACCTGGTGACCCCACATTCACATATACACAGATATATACATTCACCTGGTGACCCCAAATTCACATCTACACAGAGATAAACATTCACCTGGTAACCCCACAGTCACATCTGCACAGATCTAATCATTCACCTGGTGACCCCACAGTCACATCTACACAGATATAGACTTTCAATTGGTGACCCCACAGTCACATCTACACAGATATACACATTCACCTCTTGACCCCACAGTCACATCTACACGGATATAAATATTCACCTGGTGACCCCACAGTCACATCTACACAGATATAAACATTCACCTGGTGACCCCATACTCACATCTGCACGGATATAGACTTTTCCCTGGTGATCCCACAGCCACATCTACTCAGATATAGGCTTTCACCTGGTGACCCCACAGGCACATCTGCACAGATACAGACTTTCACAGGGTAACCATACATTCACATCTACACAGATATAAAAATTCACCTGGTGACCCACCATTCACATCTTCACAGATATAGACTTTCAACTGGTGACCCCACAGTCACATCTACTCAGATATAAACATGCACCTGGTGATCCCACATTCACATCTACACAGATATAAACATTCACCTGGTGACCCCACAGTCACATCTACACAGATATAAACATTCAACTGGTGACCCCACAGTCACATCTACACAGATATAAACATTCACCTGATGAGCCCGCAGTCACATCTACACAGAATAACATTCACCTGGTAACCCCACAGTCACATCCACACAGATATAAACATTCACCTGGTAACCCCACAGTCACATCTGCACAGATCTAATCATTCACCTGGTGACCCCACAGTCACATCTATACAGATATAGACTTTCAATTGGTGACCCCACAGTCACATCTACACAGATATACACATTCACCTGGTGACCCCACAGTCACATCTACACAGATATAAACATTCACCTGGTGACCCCATACTCACATCTACACGGATATAGACTTTTCCCTGGTGATCCCACAGCCACATCTACTCAGATATAGACTTTCACCTGGTGACCCCACAGGACATCTACACAGATATAGACATTCAACTGGTGACGCCACAGTCACATCCTCACAGATGTAAACTTTCACCTGGTGACCCCACAGTCACATCTACACAGATATAGACATTCACCTGGTCACCCACAGTCACATCTACACAGATATTGACATTCACCTGGTGACCCCACAGTCACATCTACACAGATATAAACATTCACCTGGTGACCCCACAGTTACATATACACTGCTATAGACATTCACATGGTGACCCCGCAATCACATCTACACAGATATATACATTCACCTGGTGACCCCACAGTCACATCTACACAGATAAAACATTCTCCTGGTGACCCCACATTCACATTTACACAGATATAAGCATTCACCTGGCGAGCCCACATTCACATCTACACAGATATAAACATTCACCTGGAGACCCCAAATTCACATCTACACAGAGATAAACATTCACCTGGTAACCCCACAGTCACATCTGCACAGATCTAATCATTCACCTGTTGACCCCACAGTCACATCTACACAGATATAGACTTTCATTTGGTGACCTCACAGTCACATCTACACGGATATAAACATTCACCTGGTGATCCAACATTCACATCTACACAGATATAAACATTCACCCGGTGACCACACAGTCACATCTACAGAGATATAAACATTCACCTGGTGACCCCACAGTCACATCTACACAGATATAAACATTCACCTGGTGACACCACAGTCTCATCTACACAGATATAGACATTCACCTGTTGACCCCTCAGTCACTTCTACACAGATATAGACATTCACCTGGTGACCCAACAGTCACATCTTCACAGAATAACATTCACCTGGTGACCCCGCAGTCACATTTACACAGATATAAACAATCACCTGCTTATACCACAGTCACATCTACACAGATATAGACTTTCAACTGGTGACCCCACAGTCACATCTACAAAGATATAAACATTCACCTGGTGACCCCACAGTCACATCTACACTGCTATAGACATTCACCCGGTGACCCCACAGTCACATCTACACAGATATAGACATTCACCTGGTGACGCCACAGTCACATCCTCACAGATATAAACATTCACCTGGTGACCCCACAGTCACATCTACACAGATATAGACATTCCCCGGGTCACCCCACAGTCACATCTACACAGATATTGACATTCACCTGGTAACCCCACAGTCACATCTACACAGATATGGACATTCACCTAGTGACCCCTCAGTCACTTCTACACAGATATAGACATTCACCTGGTGACCCCACATTCACATCTACACAGAAATAAACATTCACCTGGTGACCCCACAGTCACATCTACACAGATATAATCATTCACCTAGTGACCCCTCAGTCACTTCTACACAGATATAGACATTCACCTGGTGACCCCACATTCACATCTACACAGATATAAACATTAACCTGGTGACCCCACAGTCACATCTACACTGCTATAGACATTCACCCGGTGACCCCACAGTCACATCTACACAGATATAGACATTCACCTGGTGACGCCACAGTCACATCCTCACAGATTTAAACATTTACCTGGTGACCCCACAGTCACATCTACACAGATATAGACATTTCCCGGGTCACCCCACAGTCACATCTACACAGATATGGACATTCACCTGGTGACCCCACAGTAACATCTACACAGATATGGACATTCACCTAGTGACCCCTCAGTCACTTCTACACATATTTATACATTCCCCTGGTGACCCCACATTCACATCCTCACAGATATAAACATTCACCTGGTGACCCCACAGTCACATCCACACAGATGTAGACATTCACCTGGTAACCCCACATTCACATCTACACAGATATAGGAATTCACCTGGTGACCGCACTGTCACATCTACACAGATATAAACATTCACCTGGTGACCCGACAGACACATCTACACAGATATAACCATTCACCTGGGGACCCCACAGTCACATCCACACAGATATAGACATTCACCTGGTGAAACCCCATTCACATCTGCACAGATATAGACATTCACCTGGTGACCCCACAGTCACATCCACACAGATATAGACACTCACCTGGTAACCCCACATTCACATCTACACAGATATATACATTCACCTGGTGACCGCACAGTCACATCTGCACAAATACAAACATTCACCTGGTGACTCCACAGTCACATCTACACAGATATAGACTTTCAATTGGTGACCCCACAGTCACATCTACACAGATATACACATTCACCTCTTGACCCCACAGTCACATCTACACGGATATAAATATTCACCTGGTGACCCCACAGTCACATCGACACAGATATAAACATTCACCTGGTGACCCCATACTCACATCTACACGGATATAGACTTTTCCCTGGTGATCCCACAGCCACATCTACTCAGATATAGGCTTTCACCTGGTGACCCCACAGGCACATCTGCACAGATACAGACTTTCACAGGGTAACCATACATTCACATCTACACGGATATAAACATTCACCTGGTGACCCATCATTCACATCTTCACAGATATAGACTTTCAACTGGTGACCCCACAGTCACATCTACTCAGATATAAACATGCACCTGGTGATCCCACATTCACATCTACACAGATATAAACATTCAACTGGTGACCCCACAGTCACATCTACACAGATATAGACATTCACCTGGTGACCCCACAGTCACATCTACACAGATATAAACATTCACCTGGTGACCCCACAGTCACATCTGCACAAATATAAACATTCACCTGGTGAGCCCGCAGTCACATCTACACAGAATAACATTCACCTGGTAAACCCACAGTCACATCCACACAGATATAAACATTCACCTGGTAACCCCACAGTCACATCTGCACAGATCTAATCATTCACCTGGTGACCCCACAGTCACATCTACTCAGATATACACTCTCAGCTGGTGACCCCACAGGACAGCTACACAGATATAGACATTCACCTGGTGACGCCACAGTCACATCCTCACAGATGTAAACTTTCACCTGGTGACCCCACAGTCACATCTACACAGATATAGACATTCACCTGGTCACCTCACAGTCACATCTACACAGATATTGACATTCACCTGGTGACCCCACAGTCACATCTACACAGATATAAACATTCACCTGGTGACCCCACAGTTACATATACACTGCTATAGACATTCACATGGTGACCCCGCAATCGCATCTACACAGATATATACATTCACCTGGTGACCCCACAGTCACATCTACACAGATATAGACTTTCACCTGGTGACGCCACAGTCACATCCTCACAGATATAAACATTCACCTGGTGACCCCACAGTCACATCTACAAAGATATAAACATTCACCTGGTGACCCCACAGTCACATCTACACTGCTATAGACATTCACCCGGTGACCCCACAGTCACATCTACACAGATATAGACATTCACCTGGTGACGCCACAGTCACATCCTCACAGATATAAACATTCACCTGGTGACCCCACAGTCACATCTACACAGATATAGACGTTCCCCGGGTCACCCCACAGTCACATCTACACAGATATGGACATTCACCTGGTAACCCCACAGTCATATCTACACAGATATGGACATTCACCTAGTTACCCCTCAGTCACTTCTACACAGATATAGACATTCACCTGGTGACCCCACATTCACATCTACACAGATATAAACATTCTCCTGGTGACCCCACAGTCACATCTACACAGATATAATCATTCACCTAGTGACCCCTCAGTCACTTCTACACAGATATAGATATTCACCTGGTGACCCCACATTCACATCTACACAGATATAAACATTAACCTGGTGACCCCACAGTCACATCTACACTGCTATAGACATTCACCCGGTGACCCCACAGTCACATCTACACAGATATAGACATTCACCTGGTGACGCCACAGTCACATCCTCACAGATATAAACATTTACCTGGTGACCCCACAGTCACATCTACACAGATATAGACATTCCCCGGGTCACCCCACAGTCACATCTACACAGATATGGACATTCACCTGGTCACCCCACAGTAACATCTACACAGATATGGACATTCACCTAGTGACCCCTCAGTCACTTCTACACATATTTATACATTCCCCTGGTGACCCCACATTCACATCCTCACAGATATAAACATTCACCTGGTGACCCCACATTCACATCTACACAGATATAAACATTCAGCTGGTGACCCCACAGTCACATCCACACAGATGTAGACATTCACCTGGTAACCCCACATTCACATCTACACAGATATAGGAATTCACCTGGTGACCGCACAGTCACATCTACACAGATATAAACATTCACCTGGGGACCCCACAGTCACATCCACACAGATATAGACATTCACCTGGTGACCCCACAGTCACATCTACACAGATATAAACATTCACCTGGTGACCCCACAGTCACATCTACACAGATATAAACATTCACCTGGTGACCCCACAGTCACATCTACACAGATATAAACATTCACCTGGTGACCCCACAGTCACATCTACACAGATATAGACATTCACCTGGTGACCCCACAGTCACCTCTACACTGATATAGACATTAACCTGGTGACCCCACAGTCAAATCTACACAGATATAAACATTCACCTGGTGACCCCACATTCACATTTACACAGATATAAACATTCACCTGGTGAACCCAAAGTCACATCTACACAGATATAGACTTTCAACTGGTGACCCCACAGTCACATATACACAGATATAAACATTCACCTGGTGATACCACATTCACATCTACACAGATATAAACATTCTCCTGGTGACCCCACATTCACATTTACACAGATATAAACATTCACCTGGTGACCCCATAGTCAAATCGACAGAGATATAGACATTCACCTGGTGACACACTCTCACATCTACACAGATATAAACATTCAGCTGGTGACCCCACAGTCACATCCACACAGATGTAGACATTCACCTGGTAACCCCACATTCACATCTACACAGATATAGGAATTCACCTGGTGACCGCACAGTCACATCGACACAGATATAAACATTCACCTGGTGACCCCACAGTCACATATACACAGATATAAACATTCACCTGGTGATCCCACATTCACATCTACACAGATATAAACATTCACCTGATGACCCCACAGTCACATCTACAGAGATATAAACATTCACCTGGTGACCCCACAATCACATCTACACAGATATAAACATTCACCTGGTGACACCACAGTCACATCTACACAGATATGGACATTCACCTGGTGACCCCACAGTCTCATCTACACAGATATAAACATTCACCTGGTGACCCCGCAGTCACATCTACACAGATATAGACATTCACCTAGTGACCCCACATTCACATCAACACCGATGTAAACATTCACCTGGTGACAGCACATTCACATCTACAGAGATATAAACATTCCCCTGATGACCACACATGCACATCTACACAGATATAAACATTCACCTGGAGACCCCAAATTCTCTACTACACTGAGATAAACATTCACCTGGTGACGCCACATTCACATCTACAGAGTTATAAACATTCCCCTGGTGACCACACATTCACATCTACACAGATATAAACATTCACCTGGAGACCCCAAATTCTCATTTACACAGAGATAAACATTCACCTGTTGACCCCACAGTCACATCTACACAGATCTTATCATTCACCTGGTGACCCCAGAGTCAGAGCTACACAGATATAGACTTTCAATTGGTGACCCCACAGTCACATCTACACAGATATAAACATTCTCCTGGTGACCCCACATTCACATTTACACAGATATAAACATTCACCTGGTGACCCCACATTCACATATACACAGATATATACATTCACCTGGTGACCCCAAATTCACATCTACACAGAGATAAACATTCACCTGGTAACCCCACAGTCACATCTGCACAGATCTAATCATTCACCTGGTTACCCCACAGTCACATCTACACAGATATAGACTTTCAATTGGTGACCCCACAGCCACATCTACTCAGATATAGGCTTTCACCTGGTAACCCCACAGGCACATCTGCACAGATACAGACTTTCACAGGGTAACCATACATTCACATCTACACAGATATAAAAATTCACCTGGTGACCCACCATTCACATCTTCACAGATATAGACTTTCAACTGGTGACCCCACAGTCACATCTACTCAGATATAAACATGCACCTGGTGATCCCACATTCACATCTACACAGATATAGACATTCACCTGGTGACCCCACAGTCACATCCACACAGATATAAACATTCACCTGGTGACCCCACAGTCACATCTACACAGATATAGGCATTCACCTGGTGACCGCACAGTCACATCTGCACAAATATAAACATTCACCTGAAGAGCCCGCAGTCACATCTACACAGAATAACATTCACCTGGTAACCCCACAGTCACATCCACACAGATATAAACATTCACCTGGTAACCCCACAGTCACATCTGCACAGATCTAATCATTCACCTGGTGACCCCACAGTCACATCTATACAGATATAGACTTTCAATTGGTGACCCCACAGTCACATCTACACGGATATAAATATTCACCTGGTGACCCCACAGTCACATCTACACAGATATAAACATTCACCTGGTGACCCCATACTCACATCTACACGGATATAGACTTTTCCCTGGTGATCCCACAGCCACATCTACTCAGATATAGGCTTTCACCTGGTAACCCCACAGGCACATCTGCACAGATACAGACTTTCACAGGGTAACCATACATTCACATCTACACAGATATAAAAATTCACCTGGTGACCCACCATTCACATCTTCACAGATATAGACTTTCAACTGGTGACCCCACAGTCACATCTACTCAGATATAAACATGCACCTGGTGATCCCACATTCACATCTACACAGATATAGACATTCACCTGGTGACCCCACAGTCACATCTACACAGATATAGGCATTCACCTGGTGACCGCACAGTCACATCTGCACAAATATAAACATTCACCTGAAGAGCCCGCAGTCACATCTACACAGAATAACATTCACCTGGTAACCCCACAGTCACATCCACACAGATATAAACATTCACCTGGTAACCCCACAGTCACATCTGCACAGATCTAATCATTCACCTGGTGACCCCACAGTCACATCTATACAGATATAGACTTTCAATTGGTGACCCCACAGTCACATCTACACAGATATACACATTCACCTGGTGATCCCACAGCCACATCTACTCAGATATAGACTTTCACCTGGTGAACCCACAGGACATCTACACAGATATAGACATTCAACTGGTGACGCCACAGTCACATCCTCACAGATGTAAACTTTCACCTGGTGACCCCACAGTCACATCTACACAGATATAGACATTCACCTGGTCACCTCACAGTCACATCTACACAGATATTGACATTCACCTGGTGACCCCACAGTCACATCTACACAGATATAAACATTCACCTGGTGACCCCACAGTTACATATACACTGCTATAGACATTCACATGGTGACCCCGCAATCACATCTACACAGATATATACATTCACCTGGTGACCCCACAGTCACATCTACACAGATAAAACATTCTCCTGGTGAACCCACATTCACATTTACACAGATATAAGCATTCACCTGGTGAGCCCACATTCACATCTACACAGATATAAACATTCACCTGGAGACCCCAAATTCACATCTACACAGAGATAAACATTCACCTGGTAACCCCACAGTCACATCTGCACAGATCTAATCATTCACCTGGTGACCCCACAGTCACATCTACACAGATATAGACTTTCATTTGGTGACCTCACAGTCACATCTACACGGATATATACATTCACCTGGTGATCCAACATTCACATCTACACAGATATAAACATTCACCCGGTGACCACACAGTCACATCTACAGAGATATAAACATTCACCTGGTGACCCCACAGTCACATCTACACAGATATAAACATTCACCTGGTGACACCACAGTCACATCTACACAGATATAGACATTCACCTGTTGACCACACAATCATATCTGCACAGATATGGACATTCACCTGGTGACCCCACAGTCTCATCTACACAGATATAGACATTCACCTAGTGACCCCTCAGTCACTTCTACACAGATATAGACATTCACCTGGTGACCCAACAGTCACATCTTCACAGAATACCATTCACCTGGTGACCCCGCAGTCACATTTACACAGATATAAACAATCACCTGCTTATACCACAGTCACATCTACACAGATATAGACTTTCAACTGGTGACCCCACAGTCACATCTACAAAGATATAAACATTCACCTGGTGACCCCACAGTCACATCTACACTGCTATAGACATTCACCCGGTGACCCCACAGTCACATCTACACAGATATAGACATTCACCTGGTGACCCCACAGTCTCATCTACACAGATATAGACATTCACCTAGTGACCCCTCAGTCACTTCTACACAGATATAATCATTCACCTAGTGACCCCTCAGTCACTTCTACACAGATATAGACATTCACCTGGTGACCCCACATTCACATCTACACAGATATAAACATTAACCTGGTGACCCCACAGTCACATCTACACTGCTATAGACATTCACCCGGTGACCCCACAGTCACATCTACACAGATATAGACATTCACCTGGTGACGCCACAGTCACATCCTCACAGATTTAAACATTTACCTGGTGACCCCACAGTCACATCTACACAGATATAGACATTCCCCGGGTCACCCCACAGTCACATCTACACAGATATGGACATTCACCTGGTCACCCCACAGTAACATCTACACAGATATGGACATTCACCTAGTGACCCCTCAGTCACTTCTACACATATTTATACATTCCCCTGGTGACCCCACATTCACATCCTCACAGATATAAACATACACCTGGTGACCCCACAGTCACATCCACACAGATGTAGACATTCACCTGGTAACCCCACATTCACATCTACACAGATATAGGAATTCACCTGGTGACCGCACTGTCACATCTACACAGATATAAACATTCACCTGGTGACCCGACAGTCACATCTACACAGATATAAACATTCACCTGGGGACCCCACAGTCACATCCACACAGATATAGACATTCACCTGGTGAAACCACATTCACATCTGCACAGATATAGACATTCAACTGGTGACCCCACAGTCACATCTACACAGATATAGACATTCAATTTGTGACTCCACAGTCACATCTACACAGATATAAACATTCACCTGGTGACCCCACATTCACATCTACACTGATATAGACATTCACCTCGTAACCCCACAGTCACATCTACACAGATATAAACATTCACCTTGTGACCCCATAGTCTAATCGACACAGATATAAACATTCAACTGGTGACCCCACATTCACATCTACATTGATATAAACATTCACCTGGTGACCCCACAGTCACATCTACTCAGATATAGACTTTCACCTGGTGACCCCACAGGCACATCTGCACAGATACAGACTTTCACAGGGTAACCATACATTCACATCTACACGGATATAAACATTCACCTGGAGACAGCACATTCACATCCACACAGATATAAACATTCACCTGGTGACCCCAAACTCACATCTACACAGATATCGACTTTCAACTGGTGACCCCACATTCACATCTACACAGACATAAACATTCACCTGGAGTCCGCACAGTCACATCTACACAGATATAAACATTCACCTGGTGACCCCACAGTCACATCCTCACAGATATAAATATTCCCCTCGTGACACAACAGTCTCATCTACCCAGGTATAGACATTCACCTGGTGACCCCACAGTCACATCTACACTGATATAGACATTCACCTCGTGACCCCACAGTCACATCTACACAGATATAAACATTCACCTGGTGACCCCATAGTCAAATCGACACAGATATAGACATTCACCTGGTGACCCCACATTCACATCTACACCGATATAAACATTCACCTAGTGACCCCACAGTCACATCTACTCAGATATAGACTTTCACCAGGTGACCCCACATTCACATCTACACAGATATAGACATTCACCTGGTGACCCCACATTCACATCTACACAGATATAAACATTCACCTGGTGACCCCACAGTCACATCTACACGGATATAAACATTCACCTGGAGTCAGCACATTCACATCCACACAGATATATACATTCACCTGGTGACCCCAAAGTCACATCCACACAGATATAGACTTTCAACTGGTGACCCCACATTCACATATACACAGATATAAACATTCACCTGGAGACCGCACAGTCACATCTACACAGATATAAACATTCACCTGGTGACCCCAATGTCACATCTACACAGATATAGACATTCACCTGGTGACCCCACAGTCACATCTACACAGATATAGACATTCACCTGGTGACCCCACAGTCACATCCTCACAGATATAAACATTCCTCTGGTGACCCCACAGTCACATCCTCACAGATATAAACATTCCTCTGGTGACCCCACAGTCACATCTACACAGATATAAACATTCACCTGGTGACCGCACATTCACATCTACAGAGATATAAACATTCCCCTGGTGACCACACATGCACATCTACAGAGATATAAACACTCACCTGGTGACACAACACTGTCATCGACACAGGTATAGACATTCACCTGGTGACCCCACAGACACATCTACACTGATATAGACATTCACCTCGTGACCCCACAGTCACATCTACACAGATATAAACATTCACCTGGTGACCCCAAAGTCACATCCACACAGATGTAGACATTCACCTGGTAACCCCACATTCACATCTACACAGATATAGGAATTCACCTGGTGACCGCACTGTCACATCTACACAGATATAAACTTTCACCTGGTGACCCGACAGTCACATCTACACAGATATAAACATTCACCTGGGGACCCCACAGTCACATCCACACAGATATAGACATTCACCTGGTGAAACCACATTCACATCTGCACAGATATAGACATTCAACTGGTGACCCCACAGTCACATCTACACAGATATAGACTTTCAATTTGTGACTCCACAGTCACATCTACACAGATATAAACATTCACCTGGTGACCCCACATTCACATCTACACTGATATAGACATTCACCTCGTGACCCCACAGTCACATCTACACAGATATAAACATTGACCTTGTGACCCCATAGTCTAATCGACACAGATATAAACATTCAACTGGTGACCCCACATTCACATCTACATTGATATAAACATTCACCTGGTGACCCCACAGTCACATCTACTCAGATATAGACTTTCACCTGGTGACCCCACAGGCACATCTGCACAGATACAGACTTTCACAGGGTAACCATACATTCACATCTACACGGATATAAACATTCACCTGGAGACAGCACATTCACATCCACACAGATATAAACATTCACCTGGTGACCCCAAACTCACATCTACACAGATATCGACTTTCAACTGGTGACCCCACATTCACATCTACACAGACATAAACATTCACCTGGAGTCCGCACAGTCACATCTACACAGATATAAACATTCACCTGGTGACCCCACAGTCACATCCTCACAGATATAAATATTCCCCTCGTGACACAACAGTCTCATCTACCCAGGTATAGACATTCACCTGGTGACCCCACAGTCACATCTACACTGATATAGACATTCACCTCGTGACCCCACAGTCACATCTACACAGATATAAACATTCACCTGGTGACCCCATAGTCAAATCGACACAGATATAGACATTCACCTGGTGACCCCACATTCACATCTACACCGATATAAACATTCACCTAGTGACCCCACAGTCACATCTACTCAGATATAGACTTTCACCAGGTGACCCCACATTCACATCTACACAGATATAGACATTCACCTGGTGACCCCACATTCACATCTACACAGATATAAACATTCACCTGGTGACCCCACAGTCACATCTACACGGATATAAACATTCACCTGGAGTCAGCACATTCACATCCACACAGATATATACATTCACCTGGTGACCCCAAAGTCACATCCACACAGATATAGACTTTCAACTGGTGACCCCACATTCACATATACACAGATATAAACATTCACCTGGAGACCGCACAGTCACATCTACACAGATATAAACATTCACCTGGTGACCCCAATGTCACATCTACACAGATATAGACATTCACCTGGTGACCCCACAGTCACATCTACACAGATATAGACATTCACCTGGTGACCCCACAGTCACATCCTCACAGATATAAACATTCCTCTGGTGACCCCACAGTCACATCTACACAGATATAAACATTCACCTGGTGACCGCACATTCACATCTACAGAGATATAAACATTCCCCTGGTGACCACACATGCACATCTACAGAGATATAAACACTCACCTGGTGACACAACACTGTCATCGACACAGGTATAGACATTCACCTGGTGACCCCACAGACACATCTACACTGATATAGACATTCACCTCGTGACCCCACAGTCACATCTACACAGATATAAACATTCACCTGGTGACCCCAAAGTCAAATAGACACAGATATAAACATTCAACTGTTGACCCCACATTCACATCTACACAGATATAGACATTTACCTGGTGAACCCACATTCACATCTACACAGATATAGACATTCAACTGCTGACCCCACAGTCACATCCACACAGATATAAACATTCAGCTGGTGACCCCAAAGTCACATCCACACAGATATAGACTTTCAACTGGTGACCCCACATTCACATCTGCACAGATATAAACATTCACCTGGAGACCGCACAGTCACATCTACACAGATATAAACATTCACCTGGTGACCCCACAGTCACATCTACACTGCTATAGACATTCACCCGGTGACCCCACAGTCACATCTACACAGATATAGACATTCACCTGGTGACCCCACAGTCTCATCTACACAGATATAGACATTCACCTAGTGACCCCTCAGTCACTTCTACACAGATATAATCATTCACCTAGTGACCCCTCAGTCACTTCTACACAGATATAGACATTCACCTGGTGACCCCACATTCACATCTACACAGATATAAACATTAACCTGGTGACCCCACAGTCACATCTACACTGCTATAGACATTCACCCGGTGACCCCACAGTCACATCTACACAGATATAGACATTCACCTGGTGACGCCACAGTCACATCCTCACAGATTTAAACATTTACCTGGTGACCCCACAGTCACATCTACACAGATATAGACATTCCCCGGGTCACCCCACAGTCACATCTACACAGATATGGACATTCACCTGGTCACCCCACAGTAACATCTACACAGATATGGACATTCACCTAGTGACCCCTCAGTCACTTCTACACATATTTATACATTCCCCTGGTGACCCCACATTCACATCCTCACAGATATAAACATACACCTGGTGACCCCACAGTCACATCCACACAGATGTAGACATTCACCTGGTAACCCCACATTCACATCTACACAGATATAGGAATTCACCTGGTGACCGCACTGTCACATCTACACAGATATAAACATTCACCTGGTGACCCGACAGTCACATCTACACAGATATAAACATTCACCTGGGGACCCCACAGTCACATCCACACAGATATAGACATTCACCTGGTGAAACCACATTCACATCTGCACAGATATAGACATTCAACTGGTGACCCCACAGTCACATCTACACAGATATAGACTTTCAATTTGTGACTCCACAGTCACATCTACACAGATATAAACATTCACCTGGTGACCCCACATTCACATCTACACTGATATAGACATTCACCTCGTAACCCCACAGTCACATCTACACAGATATAAACATTCACCTTGTGACCCCATAGTCTAATCGACACAGATATAAACATTCAACTGGTGACCCCACATTCACATCTACATTGATATAAACATTCACCTGGTGACCCCACAGTCACATCTACTCAGATATAGACTTTCACCTGGTGACCCCACAGGCACATCTGCACAGATACAGACTTTCACAGGGTAACCATACATTCACATCTACACGGATATAAACATTCACCTGGAGACAGCACATTCACATCCACACAGATATAAACATTCACCTGGTGACCCCAAACTCACATCTACACAGATATCGACTTTCAACTGGTGACCCCACATTCACATCTACACAGACATAAACATTCACCTGGAGTCCGCACAGTCACATCTACACAGATATAAACATTCACCTGGTGACCCCACAGTCACATCCTCACAGATATAAATATTCCCCTCGTGACACAACAGTCTCATCTACCCAGGTATAGACATTCACCTGGTGACCCCACAGTCACATCTACACTGATATAGACATTCACCTCGTGACCCCACAGTCACATCTACACAGATATAAACATTCACCTGGTGACCCCATAGTCAAATCGACACAGATATAGACATTCACCTGGTGACCCCACATTCACATCTACACCGATATAAACAATCACCTAGTGACCCCACAGTCACATCTACTCAGATATAGACTTTCACCAGGTGACCCCACATTCACATCTACACAGATATAGACATTCACCTGGTGACCCCACATTCACATCTACACAGATATAAACATTCACCTGGTGACCCCACAGTCACATCTACACGGATATAAACATTCACCTGGAGTCAGCACATTCACATCCACACAGATATATACATTCACCTGGTGACCCCAAAGTCACATCCACACAGATATAGACTTTCAACTGGTGACCCCACATTCACATATACACAGATATAAACATTCACCTGGAGACCGCACAGTCACATCTACACAGATATAAACATTCACCTGGTGACCCCAATGTCACATCTACACAGATATAGACATTCACCTGGTGACCCCACAGTCACATCTACATAGATATAGACATTCACCTGGTGACCCCACAGTCACATCCTCACAGATATAAACATTCCTCTGGTGACCCCACAGTCACATCCTCACAGATATAAACATTCCTCTGGTGACCCCACAGTCACATCTACACAGATATAAACATTCACCTGGTGACCGCACATTCACATCTACAGAGATATAAACATTCCCCTGGTGACCACACATGCACATCTACAGAGATATAAACACTCACCTGGTGACACAACACTGTCATCGACACAGGTATAGACATTCACCTGGTGACCCCACAGACACATCTACACTGATATAGACATTCACCTCGTGACCCCACAGTCACATCTACACAGATATAAACATTCACCTGGTGACCCCAAAGTCACATCCACACAGATGTAGACATTCACCTGGTAACCCCACATTCACATCTACACAGATATAGGAATTCACCTGGTGACCGCACTGTCACATCTACACAGATATAAACATTCACCTGGTGACCCGACAGTCACATCTACACAGATATAAACATTCACCTGGGGACCCCACAGTCACATCCACACAGATATAGACATTCACCTGGTGAAACCACATTCACATCTGCACAGATATAGACATTCAACTGGTGACCCCACAGTCACATCTACACAGATATAGACTTTCAATTTGTGACTCCACAGTCACATCTACACAGATATAAACATTCACCTGGTGACCCCACATTCACATCTACACTGATACAGACATTCACCTCGTGACCCCACAGTCACATCTACACAGATATAAACATTCACCTTGTGACCCCATAGTCTAATCGACACAGATATAAACATTCAACTGGTGACCCCACATTCACATCTACATTGATATAAACATTCACCTGGTGACCCCACAGTCACATCTACTCAGATATAGACTTTCACCTGGTGACCCCACAGGCACATCTGCACAGATACAGACTTTCACAGGGTAACCATACATTCACATCTACACGGATATAAACATTCACCTGGAGACAGCACATTCACATCCACACAGATATAAACATTCACCTGGTGACCCCAAACTCACATCTACACAGATATCGACTTTCAACTGGTGACCCCACATTCACATCTACACAGATATAAACATTCACCTGGAGTCAGCACATTCACATCCACACAGATATAAACATTCAGCTGGTGACCCCAAAGTCACATCCACACAGATATAGACTTTCAACTGGTGACCCCACATTCACATCTGCACAGATATAAACATTCACCTGGAGACCGCACAGTCACATCTACACAGATATAAACATTCACCTGG
This sequence comes from Hypanus sabinus, assembly GCF_030144855.1. Classification (NCBI taxonomy): domain Eukaryota; kingdom Metazoa; phylum Chordata; class Chondrichthyes; order Myliobatiformes; family Dasyatidae; genus Hypanus; species Hypanus sabinus. The sequence continues at coordinate 58,030,954 of NC_082721.1, read as the reverse complement.
TGACCCCAAAGTCACATCTACACAGATATAGACATTCACCTGGTGACCCCACATTCACATCCTCACAGATATAAACATTCCCCTGGTGACCCCACAGTCACATCTACACAGATATAGACATTCACCTGGTGACCCCACAGTCACATCCTCACAGATATAAACATTCCCCTGGTGACCCCACAGTCACATCTACACAGATATAAACATTCACCTGGTGACCGCACATTCACATCTACAGAGATATAAACATTCCCCTGGTGACCACACATGCACATCTACACAGATATAAACATTCACCTGGTGACCCCACATTGACATCTACACAGATATAAACATTCACCTGGTGACACAACACTCTCATCGACACAGGTATAGACATTCACCTGGTGACCCCACAGACACATCTACACTGATATAGACATTCACCTCGTGACCCCACAGTCACATCTACACAGATATAAACATTCACCTGGTGACCCCATAGTCAAATCGACACAGATATAAACATTCAACTGGTGACCCCACATTCACATCTACACAGATATAAACATTCACCTGGTGACCCCACAGTCACATCTACACAGATATAGACATTCAACTGCTGACCCCACAGTCACATCCACACAGATATAAACATTCAGCTGCTGACCCCAAAGTCACATCCACACAGATATAGACTTTCAACTTGTGACCCCACATTCACATCTGCACAGATATAAACATTCAGCTGGAGACCGCACAGTCACATCTACACAGATATAAACATTCACCTGGTGACCCCAAAGTCACTTCTACACAGATATAGACATTCACCTGGTGACCCCACATTCACATCCTCACAGATATAAACATTCACCTGGTGACACCACAGTCTCATCTATACAGGTCTAGACATTCACCTGGTGACCCCAAAGTCACATCCACACAGATATAGACATTCACCTGGTGACCCCACAGTCACATCTGCACAGATCTAAACATTCACCTAGTGACCCCACAGTCACATCCACACAGATATAGACATTCACCTGGTGACCCCACAGTCACATCCACACAGATATAGACATTCACCTGGTGACCCCACATTCACATCTGCACAGATATAAACGTTCACCTGGTGATAGCACAGTCACATCTTCACAGAATAACATTCACCTGGTGACCCCGCAGTCACATCTACAGAGATATAAACATTCAACTTGTGACCCCACATTCACATCTACACAGATATAAACATTCACCTGGTGATCCCACATTCACATCTACACTGATATAAACATTCAACTTGTGACCCCACATTCACATCTACACAGATATAAACATTCACCTGGTGATCCCACATTCACATCTACACAGATATAAACATTCAACTGGTGACCCCACAGTCACATCTACACAGATATAGACTTTCAATTTGTGACACCACAGTCACATCTACACAGATATAAACATTCACCTGGTGACCCCATAGTCAAATCGACACAGATATAAAAATTCAACTGGTGACCCCACATTCACATCTACACCGATATAAACATTCACCTGGTGACCCCACAGTCACATCTCTTCAGATATACACTTTCACCTGGTGACCCCACAGGCACATCTGCACAGATACAGACTTTCACAGGGTAACCATACATTCACATCTACACGGATATAAACATTCACCTGGAGACCGCACATTCACATCCACACAGATATAAACATTCACCTGGTGACCCCAAAGTCACATCTACACGGATATAGACTTTCAACTGGTGACCCCATATTCACATCTACACAGATATAAACATTCACCTGGAGACCGCACAGTCACATCTACACCGATATAAACATTCACCTGGAGACCCCAAAGTCACATCTACACAGATATAGACATTCACCTGGTGACCCCACATTCACATCTACACCGATATAAACATTCACCTGGTGACCCCACAGTCACATCTACTCAGATATAGACTTTCACCTGGTGACCCCACAGGCACATCTGCACAGATACAGACTTTCACATGGGAACCATACATTCACATCTACACGGATATAAACATTCACCTGGAGACCGCACAGTCACATCTACACAGATATAACCATTCACCTGGTGACCCCAAAGTCACATCTACACAGATATAGACATTCACCTGGTGACCCCACAGTCACATCCTCACAGATATAAACATTCCCCTGGTGACACCACAGTCACATCTACACAGATATAAACATTCACCTGGTGACCGCACATTCACATCTACAGAGATATAAACATTCCCCTGGTGACCACAGATGCACATCTACACAGATATAAACATTCACCTGGAGACCCCAAATTCTCTACTACACTGAGATAAACATTCACTTGGTGACGCCACATTCTCATCTACAAAGTTATAAACATTCCCCTGGTGACTACACATTCACATCTACACAGATATAAGCATTCACCTGGTGACCCCAAAGTCACATCTACACAGATATAGACATTCACCTGGTGACCCCACAGTCACATCCTCACAGATATAAACATTCCCCTGGTGAAACAACAGTCTCATCTACACAGGTATAGACATTCACCTGGTGACCCCACAGTCACATCTGCACTGATATAGACATTCACCTCGTGACCCCACAGTCACATCTACACAGATATAAACATTCACCTGGTGACCCCATAGTCAAATCGACACAGATATAAACATTCAACTGGTGACCCCACATTCACATCCACACAGATATAAACATTCAGCTGGTGACCCCAAAGTCACATCCACACAGATATAGACATTCACCTGGTGGCCCAACATTCACATCCACACAGATATAAACATTCAGCTGGTGACCCCACATTCACATCTACACAGATATAGACATTCACCTGGTTACCCCACAGTCACATCTACTCAGATATAGACTTTCACCTGGTGACACCACAGTCACATCTACACAGATATAAACATTAACCTGGTGACACCACAGTCACATCTACACAGATATAGACCTTCACCTGTTGACCCCACAGTAACATCTACACAGATATAGACATTCACCTCATGACCCCACAGTCACATCTACACAGATATAGACATTCACCTGGTGACCCCACAGTCACATCTACACAGATATAAACATTCTCCTGGTGACGCCACATTCACATTTACACAGTTATAAACATTCACCTGGTGACCCCACATTCACATCTACACAGATATATACATTCACCTGGTGACCCCAAATTCACATCTACACAGAGATAAACATTTACCCGGTAACCCCAGTCACATGTGCACAGATCTAATCATTCACCTGGTGACCCCACAGTCACCTCTACACAGCTATAGACTTTCAATTGGTGACCCCACATTCACATCTACACAGATATAAACATTCACCTCTTGACCCCACAGTCACATCTACACAGATATAGACATTCACCTCGTGACCCCATAGTAACATGTACACAGATATAAACATTCACCTGGTGACCACATAGTCAAATCGACACAGATATAAACATTCAACTGGTGACCCCACATTCACATCTACACCGATATAAACATTCACCTGGTTACCCCACAGTCACATCTACTCAGATATAGACTTTCACCTGGTGAACCCACAGGCACATCTACACAGATGTAAACATTCACCTGGTGACACCACAGTCACATCTACACAGATGTAAACATTCACCTCTTGACCCCACAGTAACATCTACACAGATATAGACATTTACCTCGTGACCCCACAGTCACATCTACACAGATATAAACATTCACCTGGTGACCCCATAGTCAAATCGACACAGATATAGACATTCACCTGGTGACCCCACAGTCACATCCACACAGATATAGACATTCACCTGGTGAACCCACATTCACATCTACACAGATATTGACATTCAACCGGTGTCCCCTCAGTCACATCCACACAGATATAGACATTCACCTGGTGACCCCACATTCACATCTACACATGGCGACCCACCTCGACGTTTACACAGACAGAGGCCTGCACGTGGTTGCCCACCTCCACGTTTACACAGACACAGGCCTGCATCTGGTGACCCACTGCAACGTTTACACAGACACAGGCCTGTACCCGGTAACCCACCTCCACGTTTACACAGATACAGGCTTGTATCTGGAAAAGCACCTCCACATTTACACGGACACAGGACTGTACCCGGTAAGCCACCTCCACGTATACACAGACACAGGCCTGCACATGGTAAGCCACCTCCATGTTTACACAGACACAGGCCTGCACTTGGTAACCGACCACCACGTTTACACAGACACAGGCCTGCACATGGTAACCCACCTCCACGTTTACACAGACACAGGCCTGCACATGGTAACCCACCTCCACGTTTACACAGACACAGGCCTCCACAGGGTAACCCACCTCAACGTTTACACAGACACAGGCCTGCACCTGGTAACCCACCTCCACGTTTACACAGACACAGGCCTGCACTTGGTAACCGACCTCCACGTTTACACAGACACAGGCCTGCACCTGGTAACACACCTCCGCATTTACACAGTCACAGGGCGATACATGGTCACCCACCTCGACGTCTATACAGACACAGGCCTGCACCTGATACCCCACCTCCACGTTGACACAGACACAGGCCTGCACATGGTAACCCACCTCAACGTTTAAACAGACACAGGCCAGCACCTGGTAACCCACCTCCACGTTTACACAGACACAGGCCTGCACCTGGTAACCCACCTCCACGTTTACACAGACACAGGCCTGCACTTGGTAACCGACCTCCACGTTTACACAGACACAGGCCTGCACCTGGTAACACACCTCCGCATTTACACAGTCACAGGGCGATACATGGTCACCCACCTCGACGTCTATACAGACACAGGCCTGCACCTGATACCCCACCTCCACGTTGACACAGACACAGGCCTGCACATGGTAACCCACCTCAACGTTTAAACAGACACAGGCCTGCACCCAGTAACCCACCTCAACATTTACACAGACACAGGCCTGCACCCAGTAAAACACCTCCACGTTTACAAAGACACAGGCCAGCACCTGGTAATCCACCTCCACGTTAACAGAGACACAGGCCTGCACATGGTAACCCACCTCAACGTTTACACAGACACAGGCCTGCACCCAGTAACCCACCTCCACATTTACACAGACACAGACCTTCACCCAGTAACCAACCTCCACGTTTACACAAACACAGGCCTGCATCTGGTGACCCACCTCCATGTTTACACAGACACAGACCTGCACCTGGCAACCCACCTTCGAGTTTACACAGACACAGGCCTGAACATTGTAACTCACCTGCACGATTACACAGACACAGGCGTCCACATGGCAGCCCACCTCCACGTTTACACAAACACAGGCCTGCATCTGGTGACCCACCTCCACGTTTACACAGACACAGGCCTGTACCCGGTAACCCACCTCCATGTTTAGACAGGGACAGGCCTGCACATGGTAACCCACTTCCACATTTACACAGACACAGGCCTGCACATGGTGACCCACCTCCACGTTTACACAGACACAGGCCTGCACATGGTGTCCCAACTCCACGTTTACACAGACACAGGCCTGCACCTGGTGAACCACCTCCACATTTACACAGACACATGCCTGCACCTGGTGACCCACCTCCACGTTTACACAGACACAGGCCACCACCTGGTAACCGACCTCCACGTTTACACAGACACAGGCCAGCACCTGGTAACCGACCTCCATGTTTTCACAAACACAGACCTGCACCTGGCAACCCACCTCCACGTTTACACAGACACAGGCCTGAACATTGTAACTCACCTGCACGGTTACACTGACACAGGCATCCACATGGCGACCCACCTCGACGTTTACACAGACAGAGGCCTGCACGTGGTTGCCCACCTACACGTTTACACAGACACAGGCCTGCATCTGGTGACCCACTGCAACGTTTACACAGACACAGGCCTGTACCCGGTAACCCACCTCCACGTTTACACAGAGACAGGCCTGCACATGGTAACCCACTTCCTCGTTTACAGAGACGCAGGCCTGCACACGGTAACCCACCTCCACGTTCACACAGACACAGGCCTGCATCTGCAGACCCACCTCCCCGTTTACGCAGACACAGGCTTGTATCTGGAAACGCACCTCCATATTTACACAGACACAGGCCTGTACCCGGAAAGCCACCTCCACGTATACACAGACACAGGCCTGCACATGGTAAGCCACCTCCATGTTTACACAGACACAGGCCTGCACTTGGTAACCGACCACCACGTTTACACAGACACAGGCCTGCACATGGTAACCCACCTCCACGTTTACACAGACACAGTCCTCCACAGGGTCACCCACCTCCACGTTTACACAGACACTGGCCAGCACCTGGTAACGGACCTCCATGTTTACACAGACACAGACCTGCACCTGGCAACCCACCTCCACGTTTACACAGACACAGGCCTGCACTTGGTAACCGACCTCCACGTTTACACAGAAACAGGCCTGCACCTGGTAACACACCTCCGCATTTACACAGTCACAGGGCTATACATGGTCACCCACCTCGACGTCTATACAGACACAGGCCTGCACCTGATACCCCACCTCCACGTTGACACAGACACAGGCCTGCACATGGGAACCCACCTCCACGTTTACACATACACAGGCCTGCACATGGTAAACCACCTCCACGTTAACAGAGACACAGGCCTGCACATGGTAACCCACCTCCACGTTTACAAAGACACAGGCCTTCACCGGGTAACCCACCTCCACGTTTACACAGACACAGGCCCGCACGTGGTAACCCACCTCCACGTTTACACAGACACAGGCCTTCACCCAGTAAACCACCTCCACGTTTACACATAAACAGGCCCACACGTGGTAACCCACCTCCATGTTTACACAGACACAGGCCTGCACGTGGTAACCCACCTCCACTTTTACACAGACACAGGCCTGCACCTGGTAAACCACCTCCACGTTGACACAGACACAGGCCTGCACCTGGTAAACCATATCCACGTTTGCACAGACACAGGCCTGTACCGGGAAACGCACCTCCAATTTTACACAGACACAGGCCTGCACCCGGTAACCCACCTCCACGTTTACACAGACACAGGCCTGCACCTGGTAACCCACCTCGACTTTTACACAGATACAGGCCTGCGCATTGTAAACCACTTCCTCGTTTACACTGACACAGTCCAGCACCTGGTGAACCACCTCCACGTTTGCTCAGACACAGGCCTGTACCTGGAAACCCACCTCCACATTTACACAGACACAGGCCTGCACATGGTAACCCACCTCCACATTTACACAGAAACAGGCCTGCACATGGTAACCCACCTCCACTTTTACACAGACACAGACCTGCACATGGTAACCCACCTCCACGTTTATACAGACACAGGCCTCCACATGGTAACCCACCTCCACGTTTACACAGACACAGGCCTGCACATGGTAACCCACCTCCACGTTTACACAGACACAGGCCTCCACATGGTAACCCACCTCAACGTTTACACAGAAACAGGCCTGCACCCTGTAACCCACCTCTACGTTTACACAGACACAGGCCAGCACCTGGTAACCGACCTCCATATTTTCACAGACACAGGCCTGCACCCGGTAACCCACCTCCACTTTTACACAGACACAGGCCTGCACATGGTAAACCACCTCCACGTTGACACAGACACAGGCCTGCACCTGGTAAACCACATCCACGTTTGCACAGACACAGGCCTGTACCGGGAAACGCACCTCCAATTTTACACAGACACAGGCCTGCACCCAGTAACCCACCTCGATGTTTGCACGGACACAGGCCTGCACCTGGTGACCCACCTCCACGTTTATACAGACACACGCCTGCACCTGGTAAACCACCTCCACATTTACACAGACACATGCCTGCACCTGGTGACCCACCTCCACGTTTACACAGACACAGGCCTGCACGTGGTGACCCACGTCCACGTTTACACAGACACAGGCCTGCACCTGGTGAACCACCTCCACATTTACACAGACACATGCCTGCACCTGGTGACCAACCTCCACGTTTACACAGACACAGGCCTGCTCATGGTGACCCACCTCCACGTTTCCACAGGCATAGGCCTTCACCAGGAAACCCACCTCCACGTTTACACAGACACAAGCCTGCACCTGGTAAACCACCTCCACATTTACACAGACACATGCCTGCACCTGGTGACCCACCTCCACGTTTACACAGACACAGGCCTGTACATGGTGACCCACCTCCACGTTTCCACAGGCACAGGCCTGCAACTAATAAACCCATTTCTACGTTTACACAGACTCAGGCCTGCACTTGGTAACCCACCTACTCATTTATGCAGACAGAGGCCAGCACCTGGTGACTCACTTCCACGTTTATACAGACACAGGCCTTCACCCAGTAACCCACCTCTACGTTTACACAGACACAGGCCTGCACTTGGTAGCCGACCTCCACATTTACACAGACACAGGCCTGCACCTGGTAACCCACCTCCTCGTTTACACAGACACAGGCCTGCACCTGGTGACCCACTTCCACGTTTCCACAGGCACAGGTCTGCACCCAGTAACCCACCTCCACGCTTACACAGACACAGGCCTTCACCCGGTAACCCACCTCCACGTTTACACAGACACAGGCCTGCAACTGGTAACCCATTTCTACGTTTACACAGACTCAGGCCTGCACTTGGTAACCCACCTCCTCGTTTATACGGACAGAGGCCTGCACCTGGTGACTCACTTCCACATTTCCAAAGACACAGGCCTTCCCAGTAACCCACCTCCACGCTTACACAGACACATCCCTGCAACTGGTCACCCACCTCCACGTTTACACAGACACAGGCCTGCTCATGGTGACCCACCTCCACGTTTCCACAGGCACAGGCCTGCACCCAGTAACCACCTCGATGTTAACACAGACACAGGCCTGCACCCAGTAACCCACCTCGATGTTAACACAGACACAGGCCTGCACATGGTGACCCACCTCCACGTTTACACAGACACAGGCCTGCACCTGGTAAACCACCTCCACATTTACACAGACACATGCCTGCACCTGGTGACCCACCTCCACGTTTCCACAGACACAGGCCTGCACATGGTGACCCACCTACACGTTTCCACAGACACAGGCCTTCACCCGGTAACCCACCTCCACGTTTACACAGACACAGGCCAGCACCTGGTAACCGACCTCCATGTTTTCACAGACCCAGACCTGCACCTGGCAACGCACCTCCACGTTTACACAGACACAGGCCTGAACATTGTAACTCACCTGCACGGTTACACTGACAGAGGCAACCCACCTCAACGTTTACACAGACAAAGGCCTGCACGTGGTTGCCCACCTCCACGTTTACACAGACACAGGCCTGCATATGGTGACCCACCGCAACGTTTACACAGACACAGGCCTGCATCTGGTGACCCACATCCCCATTTACACAGACACAGGCTTCTATCTGGAAAAGCACCTCCACATTTACACAGACACAGGCCTACACCTGGTGACCCACCTCCACGTTTACACAGACACAGGCCTGCTCATGGTGACCCACCTCCACGTTTCCACAGGCACAGGCCTGCACCCAGTAACCCACCTCGATGTTAACACAGACACAGGCCTGCACATGGTGACCCACCTCCACGTTTATACAGACACAGGCCTTCACCCGGAAACCCACCTCCACATTTACACAGACACAGGCCTGCACCTGGTAAACCACCTCCACATTTACACAGACACATGCCTGCACCTGGTGACCCACCTGCACGTTTACACAGACACAGGCCTGCACATGGTGATCCACCACCACGTTTCCACAGGCACAGGCCTGCAACTGGTAACCCATTTCTACGTTTACACAGACTCAGGCCTGCAATTGGTAACCCACCTCCTCGTTTATACAGACACAGGCCTGCACCTGGTGACTCACTTCCACGTTTATACAGACACAGGCCTTCACCCAGTAACCCACCTCTACGTTTACACAGACACAGGCCTGCACTTGGTAACCGACCTCCACATTTACACAGACACAGGCCTGCACCCAGTAAACCACCTCCACGCTTACACAGACACAGGCCTTCACCCGGTAACCCACCTCCACGTTTACACAGACACAGGCCTGCAACTGTTAACCCATTTCTACGTTTACACAGACTCAGGATTGCACTTGGTAACCCACCTCCTCGTTTATACTGACAGAGGCCTGCACCTGGTGACTCACTACCACATTTCCACAGACACAGGCCTTCACCCAGTAACCCACCTCCACGCTTACACAGACACATGCCTGCAACTGGTCACCCACCTCCACGTTTACACAGACACAGGCCTGCAACTGGTCACCCACCTCCACGTTTACACAGGCACAGGCCTGCACCCAGTAACCCACCTCGATGTTAACACAGACACAGCCCTGCACATGGTGACCCACCTCCACGTTTATACAGACACAGGCCTTCACCCAGAAACCCACCTCCACGTTTACACAGACACAGGCATGCACCTGGTAAACCATCTCCACATTTACACAGACACATGCCTGCACCTGGTGACCCACCTCCACGTTTCCACAGACACAGGCCTGCACATGGTGACCCACCTCCACGTTTACACAGACACAGGCCAGCACCTGGTAACCGACCTCCATGTTTTCACAGACACAGACCTGCACCTGGCAACCCACCTCGACGTTTACACAGACAGAGGCCTGCATCTGGTGACCCACCTCCGCGTTTACACAGACACAGGCTTGTATCTAGAAACGCACCTCCACATTTACACAGACACATGCCTGCACCTGGTGACCAACCTCCACGTTTACACAGACTGAGGCCTGCACGTGGTTGCCCACCTCCACGTCTACACAGACACAGGCCTGCACCTGGTGAACCACCTCCACATTTACACAGACACATGCCTGCACCTGGTGACCAACCTCCACGTTTACACAGACACAGGCCTGCTCAAGGTGAACCACCTCCACGTTTCCACAGGCATAGGCCTTCACCCGGAAACCCACCTCCACGTTTACACAGACAGAGGCCTGCACCTGGTAAACCACCTCCACATTTACACAGACACATGCCTGCACCTGGTGACCCACCTCCACGTTTGCACAGACACAGGCCTGTACATGGTGACCCACCTCCACGTTTCCACAGGCACAGGCCTGCAACTGGTAACCCATTTCTACGTTTACACAGACTCAGGCCTGCACTTGGTAACCCACCTACTCATTTATACAGACAGAGGCCAGCACCTGGTGACTCACTTCCACGTTTATACAGACACAGGCCTTCACCCAGTAACCCACCTCTACGTTTACACAGACACAGGCCTGCACTTGGTAACCGACCTCCACATTTACACAGACACAGGCCTGCACCTGGTAACCCACCTCCTCGTTTACACAGACACAGGCCTGCACCTGGTGACCCACTTCCACGTTTCCACAGGCCTGCACCCAGTAACCCACCTCCACGCTTACACAGACACAGGCCTTCACCCGGTAACCCACCTCCACGTTTACACAGACACAGGCCTGCAACTGGTAACCCATTTCTACGTTTACCCAGACTCAGGCCTGCAATTGGTAACCCACCTCCTCGTTTATACGGACAGAGGCCTGCACCTGGTGACTCACTTCCACATTTCCACAGACACAGGCCTTCACCCAGTAACCCACCTCCACGCTTACACAGACACATCCCTACAACTGGTCACCCACCTCCACGTTTACACAGACACAGGCCTGCTCATGGTGACCCACCTCCACGTTTCCACAGGCACAGGCCTGCACCCAGTAACCCACCTCGATGTTAACACAGACACAGGCCTGCACCCAGTAACCCACCTCGATGTTAAAACAGACACAGGCCTGCACATGGTGACCCACCTACACGTTTCCACAGACACAGGCCTTCACCCGGAAACCCACATCCACGTTTACACAGACACAGGCCTGCACCTGGTAAACCACCTCCACATTTACACAGACACATGCCTGCACCTGGTGACCCACCTCCACGTTTACACAGACACAGGCCTGCACATGGTGACCCACCTACACGTTTCCACAGACACAGGCCTTCACCCGGTAACCCACCTCCACGTTTACACAGACAGAGGCCTGCACGTGGTTGCCCACCTCCACGTTTACACAGACACAGGCCTGCATCTGGTGACCCACCGCAACGTTTACACAGACACAGGCCTGTACCCGGTAACCCACCTCCACGTTTACACAGTGACAGGCCTGCACATGGTAACCCACTTCCTCGTTTACACAGACACATGCCTGCACCTGGTAACCCACCTCCACATTTACACAGACACATGCCTGCACCTGGTGACCAACCTACACGTTTACACAGACACAGGCCTGCACATGGTGACTCACCTCCACGTTTCCACAGACACAGGCCTGCAACTGGTAACCCACCTCCACGTTTACACAGACACTGGCCTCCACAGGGTAACCCACCTCAAAGTTTACACAGACACAGGCCTGCACCCAGTAACCCACCTCCACGTTTACACAGACACAGGCCAGCACCTGGTAAACCACCTCCACATTTACACAGACACATGCCTGCACCTGGTGACCAACCTACACGTTTACACAGACACAGGCCTGCACATGGTGACTCACCTCCACGTTTCCACAGACACAGGCCTGCAACTGGTAACCCATTTCTACGTTTACACAGACTCAGGCCTGCACTTGGTAACCCACCTCCTCGTTTATACAGACAGAGGCCTACACCGGGTGACTCACTTCCACGTTTATACAGACACAGGCCTTCACCCAGTAACCCACCTCTACGTTTACACAGACACAGGCCTGCACTTGGTAACCGACCTCCACATTTACACAGACACAGGCCTGCACCTGGTAACCCACCTCCCTGTTTACACAGACACAGGCCTGCACCTGGTGACCCACTTCCACGTTTCCACAGGCACAGGCCTGCACCCAGTAACCCACCTCCACGCTTACACAGACACAGGCCTTCACCCGGTAACCCACCACCACATTTACACAGACACAGGCCTGCAACTGGTAACCCATTTCTACGTTTACACAGACTCAGGCCTGCACTTGGTAACCCACCTCCTCGTTTATACAGACGGAGGCCTGCACCTGGTGACTCACTTCCACGTTTCCACAGACACAGGCCTTCACCCAGTAACCCACCTCCACGCTTAGACAGACACAGGCCTGCACGTGGTAACCCACCTCCACGTTTACACAGACACACGCCTACACCCGGTTACCCACCTGAACGTTTACACAGACACAGGACTGCACGTGGTAACCCACCTCCTCGTTTATACAGACAGAGGCCTACACCTGGTGACTCACTTCCACGTTTATACAGACACAGGCCTTCACCCAGTAACCCACCTCTACGTTTAAACAGACACAGGCCTGCACTTGGTAACCGACCTCCACATTTACACAGACACAGGCCTGCACCTGGTAACCCACCTCCCTGTTTACACAGACACAGGCCTGCACCTGGTAACCCACCTCCCTGTTTACACAGACACAGGCCTTCACCCGGTAACCCACCACCACATTTACACAGACACAGGCCTGCAACTGGTAACCCATTTCTACGTTTATACAGTCGGAGACCTGCACCTGGTGACTCACTTCCACGTTTCCACAGACACAGGCCTTCACCCAGTAACCCACCTCCACGCTTAGACAGACACAGGCCTGCACGTGGTAACCCACCTCCACGTTTACACAGACACACGCCTGCACCCGGTTACCCACCTGAATGTTTACACAGACACAGGACTGCACGTGGTAACCCACCTCCACGTTTACACAGACACAGGCCTGCACCTGGTAACCCACCTCCCTGTTTACACAGACACAGGCCTGCACCTGGTGACCCACTTCCACGTTTCCACAGGCACAGGCCTGCACCCAGTAACCCACCTCCACGCTTACACAGACACAGGCCTTCACCCGGTAACCCACCACCACATTTACACAGACACAGGCCTGCAACTGGTAACCCATTTCTACGTTTATACAGACGGAGACCTGCACCTGGTGACTCACTTCCACGTTTCCACAGACACAGGCCTTCACCCAGTAACCCACCTCCACGCTTAGACAGACACAGGCCTGCACGTGGTAACCCACCTCCACGTTTACACAGACACACGCCTGCACCCGGTTACCCACCTGAATGTTTACACAGACACAGGACTGCACGTGGTAACCCACCTCCACGTTTACACAGACACAGGCCTGCACCTGGTCACCCACCTCCAGATTTACACAGACACAGGCCTGCACATGGTAACCCACCTCCACTTTTACACAGACACAGACCTGCACATGGTAACCCACCTCCACGTTTACACAGACACAGGCCTCCACATGGTAACCCACCTCCACGTTTACACAGACACAGGCCTGCACATGGTAACCCACCTCCACGTTTACACAGACACAGGCCTGCACATGGTAACCCACCTCAAAGTTTACACAGACACAGGCCTGCACCCTGTAACCCACCTCCACGTTTACACAGACACAGGCCAGCGCCTGGTAACCGACCTCCATGTTTTCACAGACACAGACCTGAACCTGGCAACCCACCTCCACGTTTACACAGACACAGGCCTGAACATTGTAACTCACCTGCACGGTTACAGGCGTCCACATGGCAACCCACCTCAACGTTTACACAGACAGAGGCCTGCACGTGTTTGCCCACCTCCACGTTTACACAGACACAGGCCTGCATCTGGTGACCCACCGCAATGTTTACACAGATACAGGCCTGTACCCGGTAACCCACCTCCACGTTTACACAGAGACAGGCCTGCACATGGTAACCAACTTCCTTGTTTACACAGACACAGGCCTGCACCTGGTAACCCACCTCCACATTTACACAGACACAGGCCTGCACACGGTAACCCAAGTCCACGTTTACACAGACACAGGCCTGCATCTGGTGACCCACCTCCCCGTTTACACAGACACAGGCTTGTATCTGGAAACGCACATCCACATTTAAACAGACACAGGCCTGCACATGGTAAGCCACCTCCACGTTTACACAGACACAGGCCTGCACTTGGTAACCGACCACCACGTTTACACAGACACAGGCCTCCACATGGTAACCTACCTCCACGTTTACACAGACACTGGCCTCCACAGGGTAACCCGCCTCAACGTTTACACAGACACAGGCCTGCACCCAGTAACCCACCTCCACGTTTACACAGACACAGGCCAGCACCTGGTAAACCACCTCCACATTTACACAGACACATGCCTGCACCTGGTGACCAACCTACACGTTTACACAGACACAGGCCTGCACATGGTGACTCACCTCCACGTTTCCACAGACACAGGCCTGCAACTGGTAACCCATTTCTACGTTTACACAGACTCAGGCCTGCACTTGGTAACCCACCTCCTCGTTTATACAGACAGAGGCCTACACCGGGTGACTCACTTCCACGTTTATACAGACACAGGCCTTCACCCAGTAACCCACCTCTACGTTTACACAGACACAGGCCTGCACTTGGTAACCGACCTCCACATTTACACAGACACAGGCCTGCACCTGGTAACCCACCTCCCTGTTTACACAGACACAGGCCTGCACCTGGTGACCCACTTCCACGTTTCCACAGGCACAGGCCTGCACCCAGTAACCCACCTCCACGCTTACACAGACACAGGCCTTCACCCGGTAACCCACCACCACATTTACACAGACACAGGCCTGCAACTGGTAACCCATTTCTACGTTTACACAGACTCAGGCCTGCACTTGGTAACCCACCTCCTCGTTTATACAGACGGAGGCCTGCACCTGGTGACTCACTTCCACGTTTCCACAGACACAGACCTTCACCCAGTAACCCACCTCCACGCTTAGACAGACACAGGCCTGCACGTGGTAACCCACCTCCACGTTTACACAGACACACGCCTACACCCGGTTACCCACCTGAACGTTTACACAGACACAGGACTGCACGTGGTAACCCACCTCCTCGTTTATACAGACAGAGGCCTACACCTGGTGACTCACTTCCACGTTTATACAGACACAGGCCTTCACCCAGTAACCCACCTCTACGTTTACACAGACACAGGCCTGCACTTGGTAACCGACCTCCACATTTACACAGACACAGGCCTGCACCTGGTAACCCACCTCCCTGTTTACACAGACACAGGCCTGCACCTGGTGACCCACTTCCACGTTTCCACAGGCACAGGCCTGCACCCAGTAACCCACCTCCACGCTTACACAGACACAGGCCTTCACCCGGTAACCTACCACCACATTTACACAGACACAGGCCTGCAACTGGTAACCCATTTCTACGTTTATACAGACGGAAACCTGCACCTGGTGACTCACTTCCACGTTTCCACAGACACAGGCCTTCACCCAGTGACCCACCTCCACGCTTAGACAGACACAGGCCTGCACGTGGTAACCCACCTCCACGTTTACACAGACACACGCCTGCACCCGGTTACCCACCTGAATGTTTACACAGACACAGGACTGCACGTGGTAACCCACCTCCACGTTTACACAGACACAGGCCTGCACCTGGTAACCCACCTCCCTGTTTACACAGACACAGGCCTGCACCTGGTGACCCACTTCCACGTTTCCACAGGCACAGGCCTGCACCCAGTAACCCACCTCCACGCTTACACAGACACAGGCCTTCACCCGGTAACCCACCTCCACATTTACACAGACACAGGCCTGCAACTGGTAACCCATTTCTACGTTTATACAGACGGAGACCTGCACCTGGTGACTCACTTCCACGTTTCCACAGACACAGGCCTTCACCCAGTAACCCACCTCCACGCTTAGACAGACACAGGCCTGCACGTGGTAACCCACCTCCACGTTTACACAGACACACGCCTGCACCCGGTTACCCACCTGAATGTTTACACAGACACAGGACTGCACGTGGTAACCCACCTCCACGTTTACACAGACACAGGCCTGCACCTGGTCACCCACCTCCAGATTTACACAGACACAGGCCTGCACATGGTAACCCACCTCCACTTTTACACAGACACAGACCTGCACATGGTAACCCACCTCCACGTTTACACAGACACAGGCATCCACATGGTAACCCACCTCCACGTTTACACAGACACAGGCCTGCACATGGTAACCCACCTCCACGTTTACACAGACACAGGCCTGCACATGGTAACCCACCTCAAAGTTTACACAGACACAGGCCTGCACCCTGTAACCCACCTCCACGTTTACACAGACACAGGCCAGCGCCTGGTAACCGACCTCCATGTTTTCACAGACACAGACCTGCACCTGGCAACCCACCTCCACGTTTACACAGACACAGGCCTGAACATTGTAACTCACCTCCACGTTTACACAGACACAGGCCTCCACATGGTAACCCACCTCCACGTTTACACAGACACAGGCCTGCACATGGTAACCCACCTCCACGTTTACACAGACAGAGGCTTGCACGTGTTTGCCCACCTCCACGTTTACACAGACACAGGCCTGCATCTGGTGACCCACCGCAACGTTTACACAGATACAGGCCTGTACCCGGTAACTCACCTCCACGTTTACACAGAGACAGGCCTGCACATGGTAACCCACTTCCTTGTTTACACAGACACAGGCCTGCACACGGTAACCCAAGTCCACGTTTACACAGACACAGGCCTGCATCTGGTGACCCACCTCCCCGTTTACACAGACACAGGCTTGTATCTGGAAACGCACATCCACATTTAAACAGACACAGGCCTGCACATGGTAAGCCACCTCCACGTTTACACAGACACAGGCCTGCACTTGGTAACCGACCACCACGTTTAGACAGACACAGGCCTGCACATGGTAAACCACCTCCACGTTTACACAGACACTGGCCTCCACAGGGTAACCCGCCTCAACGTTTACACAGACACAGGCCTGCACCCAGTAACCCACCTCCACGTTTACACAGACACAGGCCAGCACCTGGTAACCGACCGCCATGTTTACACAGACACAGAACTGCACCTGGCAACCCACCTCCACGTTTACACAGACAAAGGCCTACTCCTGGTAACCCACCTCCACGTTTACACAGATACAGGCCTGCACTTGGTAACCGACCTCCACGTTTACACAGAAACATGCCTGCACCTGGTAACACACCTCCGCATTTATACAGGAACAGGGCTATACATGGTCACCAACCTCGACGTCTATACAAACACAGGCCTGCACCTGATACCCCACCTCCACGTTGACACAGACACAGGCCTGCACATGGTAAGCCACCTCCACGTTTACACAGACACAGGCCTGCACTTGGTAACCGACCACCACGTTTACACAGACACAGGCCTGCACATGGTAACCCACCTCCACGTTTACACAGACACTGGCCTCCACAGGGTAACCCGCCTCAACGTTTACACAGACACAGGCCTGCACCCAGTAACCCACCTCCACGTTTACACAGACACATGCCTGCACCTGGTGACCAACCTACACGTTTACACAGACACAGGCCTGCACATGGAGACTCACCTCCACGTTTCCACAGACACAGGCCTGCAACTGGTAACCCATTTCTACGTTTACACAGACTCAGGCCTGCACTTGGTAACCCACCTCCTCGTTTATACAGACAGAGGCCTACACCGGGTGACTCACTTCCACGTTTATACAGACACAGGCCTTCACCCAGTAACCCACCTCTACGTTTACACAGACACAGGCCTGCACTTGGTAACCGACCTCCACATTTACACAGACACAGGCCTGCACCTGGTAACCCACCTCCCTGTTTACACAGACACAGGCCTGCACCTGGTGACCCACTTCCACGTTTCCACAGGCACAGGCCTGCACCCAGTAACCCACCTCCACGCTTACACAGACACAGGCCTTCACCCGGTAACCCACCACCACATTTACACAGACACAGGCCTGCAACTGGTAACCCATTTCTACGTTTACACAGACTCAGGCCTGCACTTGGTAACCCACCTCCTCGTTTATACAGACGGAGGCCTGCACCTGGTGACTCACTTCCACGTTTCCACAGACACAGGCCTTCACCCAGTAACCCACCTCCACGCTTAGACAGACACAGGCCTGCACGTGGTAACCCACCTCCACGTTTACACAGACACACGCCTACACCCGGTTACCCACCTGAACGTTTACACAGACACAGGACTGCACGTGGTAACCCACCTCCTCGTTTGTACAGACAGAGGCCTACACCTGGTGACTCACTTCCACGTTTATACAGACACAGGCCTTCACCCAGTAACCCACCTCTACGTTTACACAGACACAGGCCTGCACTTGGTAACCGACCTCCACATTTACACAGACACAGGCCTGCACCTGGTAACCCACCTCCCTGTTTACACAGACACAGCCCTGCACCTGGTGACCCACTTCCACGTTTCCACAGGCACAGGCCTGCACCCAGTAACCCACCTCCACGCTTACACAGACACAGGCCTTCACCCGGTAACCCACCACCACATTTACACAGACCACAGGCCTGCAACTGGTAACCCATTTCTACGTTTATACAGACGGAGACCTGCACCTGGTGACTCACTTCCACGTTTCCACAGACACAGGCCTTCACCCAGTAACCCACCACCACGCTTAGACAGACACAGGCCTGCACGTGGTAACCCACCTCCACGTTTACACAGACACACGCCTGCACCCGGTTACCCACCTGAATGTTTACACAGACACAGGACTGCACGTGGTAACCCACCTCCACGTTTACACAGACACAGGCCTGCACCTGGTCACCCACCTCCAGATTTACACAGACACAGGCCTGCACATGGTAACCCACCTCCACTTTTACACAGACACAGACCTGCACATGGTAACCCACCTCCACGTTTACACAGACACAGGCCTCCACATGGTAACCCACCTCCACGTTTACACAGACACAGGCCTGCACATGGTAACCCACCTCCACGTTTACACAGACACAGGCCTGCACATGGTAACCCACCGCAAAGTTTACACAGACACAGGCCTGCACCCTGTAACCCACCTCCACGTTTACACAGACACAGGCCAGCGCCTGGTAACCGACCTCCATGTTTTCACAGACACAGACCTGAACCTGGCAACCCACCTCCACGTTTACACAGACACAGGCCTGAACATTGTAACTCACCTGCACGGTTACAGGCGTCCACATGGCAACCCACCTCAACGTTTACACAGACAGAGGCCTGCACGTGTTTGCCCACCTCAACGTTTACACAGACACAGGCCTGCATCTGGTGACCCACCGCAACGTTTACACAGATACAGGCCTGTACCCGGTAACCCACCTCCACGTTTACACAGAGACAGGCCTGCACATGGTAACCAACTTCCTTGTTTACACAGACACAGGCCTGCACCTGGTAACCCACCTCCACATTTACACAGACACAGGCCTGCACACGGTAACCCAAGTCCACGTTTACACAGACACAGGCCTGCACACGGTAACCCAAGTCCACGTTTACACAGACACAGGCCTGCATCTGGTGACCCACCTCCCCGTTTACACAGACACAGGCTTGTATCTGGAAACGCACATCCACATTTAAACAGACACAGGCCTGCACATGGTAAGCCACCTCCACGTTTACACAGACACAGGCCTGCACTTGGTAACCGACCACCACGTTTAGACAGACACAGGCCTGCACCTGGTAACCCACCTCCACGTTTACACAGACACTGCCCTCCACAGGGTAACCCGCCTCAACGTTTACACAGACACAGGCCTGCACCCAGTAACCCACCTCCAAGTTTACACAGACACAGGCCAGCACCTGGTAACCGACCGCCATGTTTACACAGACACAGAACTACACCTGGCAACCCACCTCCACGTTTACACAGACAAAGGCCTACTCCTGGTAACCCACCTCCACGTTTACACAGATACAGGCCTGCACTTGGTAACCGACCTCCACGTTTACACAGAAACATGCCTGCACCTGGTAACACACCTCCGCATTTACACAGTAACAGGGCTATACATGGTCACCAACCTCGACGTCTATACAAACACAGGCCTGCACCTGATACCCCACCTCCACGTTGACACAGACACAGGCCTGCACATGGTAACCCACCTCCACGTTTACACAGACACAGGCCTACACATGGTAACACACCTCCACGTTTACACAGACACAGGCCTGCACATGGTAACCCACCTCCACGTTTACACAGACACAGGCCTCCACAGGGTAACCCACCTCAACGTTTACACAGGCACAGGCCTGCACCCATTAACCCACCTCCACGCTTACACACACACAGGCCTTCACCCAGTAACCCACTTCCACCTTTCCACAGACACAGGCCTTCACCCAGTAACCCACCTCCACGCTTAGACAGACACAGGCCTGCACGTGGTAACCCACCTCCACGTTTACACAGATACACGCCTGCACCCGGTTCCCACCTGAACGTTTACACAGACACTGGACAGCACGTGGTAACCCACCTCCACGTTTACACAGACACAGACCTGCACCTGGTAACCCACCTCCAGATTTACACAGACACAGGCCTCCACATGGTAACCCACCTCCACGTTTACACAGACACAGGCCTGCACATGGTAACCCACCTCAAAGTTTACACAGACACAGGCCTGCACCCTGTAACCCACCTCCACGTTTACACAGACACAGGCCAGCGCCTGGTAACCGACCTCCATGTTTTCACAGACACAGACCTGCACCTGGCAACCCACCTCCACGTTTACACAGACACAGGCCTGAACATTGTAACTCACCTCCACGTTTACGCAGACACAGGCCTCCACATGGTAACCCACCTCCACGTTTACACAGACACAGGCCTGCACATGGTAACCCACCTCCACGTTTACACAGACAGAGGCCTGCACGTGTTTGCCCACCTCCACGTTTACACAGACACAGGCCTGCATCTGGTGACCCACCGCAACGTTTACACAGATACAGGCCTGTACCCGGTAACCCACCTCCACGTTTACACAGAGACAGGCCTGCACATGGTAACCCACTTCCTTGTTTACACAGACACAGGCCTGCACCTGGTAACCCACCTCCACATTTACACAGACACAGGCCTGCACACGGTAACCCAAGTCCACGTTTACACAGACACAGGCCTGCATCTGGTGACCCACCTCCCCGTTTACACAGACACAGGCTTGTATCTGGAAACGCACATCCACATTTAAACAGACACAGGCCTGTACCCGGTAAGCCACCTCCACGTATACACAGACACAGGCCTGCACATGGTAAGCCACCTCCACGTTTACACAGACACAGGCCTGCACATGGTAACCCACCTCCACGTTTACACAGACACTGGCCTCCACAGGGTAACCCACCTCCCCGTTTACACAGACACAGGCCAGCACCTGGTAACCGACCGCCATGTTTACACAGACACAGACCTGCCCCTGGCAACCCAACTCCACGTTTACACAGACAAAGGCCTACTCCTGGTAACCCACCTCCACGTTTACACAGACACATGCCTGCACTTGGTAACCGACCTCCACGCTTACACAGAAACATGCCTGCACCTGGTAACACACCTCCGCATTTACACAGTAACAGGGCTATACATGGTCACCAACCTCGACGTCTATACAAACACAGGCCTGCACCTGATACCCCACCTCCACGTTGACACAGACACAGGCCTGCACATGGTAACCCACCTCCACGTTTACACAGACACAGGCCTACACATGGTAACACACCTCCACGTTTACACAGACACAGGCCTGCACATGGTAACCCACCTCCACGTTTACACAGGCACAGGCCTCCACAGGGTAACCCACGTCAACGTTTACACAGGCACAGGCCTGCACCCAGTAACCCACCTCCACGCTTACACACACACAGGCCTTCACCCAGTAACCCACCTCCAGGTTTCCACAGACACTGGACAGCACGTGGTAACACACCTCCACGTTTACACAGACACAGGCCTGCACCTGGTCACCCACCTCCAGATTTACACAGACACAGGCCTGCACATGGTAACCCACCTCCACTTTTACACAGACACAGACCTGCACATGGTAACCCACCTCCACGTTTACACAGACACAGGCCTCCACATGGTAACCCACCTCCACGTTTACACAGACACGGGCCTGCACATGGTAACCCACCTCCACGTTTACACAGACACAGGCCTCCACATGGTAACCCACCTCAACGTTTACACAGACACAGGCCTTCACCCTGTAACCCACCTCCACGTTTACACAGACACAGGCCAGCGCCTGGTAACCGACCTCCATGTTTTCACAGACACAGGCCTGCACCTGGTCACCCACCTCCAGATTTACACAGACACAGGCCTGCACATGGTAACCCACCTCCACTTTTACACAGACACAGACCTGCACATGGTAACCCACCTCCACGTTTACACATACACAGGCCTCCACATGGTAACCCACCTCCACGTTTACACAGACACGGGCCTGCACATGGTAACCCACCTCCACGTTTACACAGACACAGGCCTCCACATGGTAACCCACCTCAACGTTTACACAGACACAGGCCTTCACCCTGTAACCCACCTCCACGTTTACACAGACACAGGCCAGCACCTGGTAACCGACCTCCATGTTTACACAGACACAGGCCTGCACCCAGTAACCCACCTCCACGTTTACAAAGACACAGGCCAGCACCTGGTAACCGACCTCCATGTTTACACAGACACAGGCCTGCACCCAGTAACCCACCTCCACGTTTACACAGCCACAGGCCAGCACCTGGTAACCGACCTCCATGTTTACACAGACACAGACCTTCACCTGGCAACCCACCTCCACGTTTACACAGACACAGGCCTGCATATGGTAACCCACCTCCACGTTAACAGAGACACAGG
Organism: Hypanus sabinus; assembly: GCF_030144855.1. NCBI lineage: Eukaryota > Metazoa > Chordata > Chondrichthyes > Myliobatiformes > Dasyatidae > Hypanus > Hypanus sabinus. Next base: position 58,006,861 of record NC_082721.1, on the reverse strand, counting down.
CCTGCACATGGTAACCCACCTCAAAATTTACACAGACACAGGCCAGCACCTGGTAACCGACCTCCATGTTTACACAGACACAGGCATCCACATGGCAACCCACCTCGACGTTTACACAGACAGAGGCCTGCACGTGGTTGCCCTCCTCCATGTTTACACAGACACAGGCCTGACTCTGGTGACCCACCGCAACGTTTACACAGACACAGGCCTGTACCCGGTAACCCACCTCCATGTTTACACAGAGACAGGCCTGCACATGGTAACCCACTTCCTCGTTTACACAGACACAGGCCTGCACATGGTAACCCACCTCCACGTTTACACAGACACAGGCCTACACATGGTAACCCACCTCCACATTTACACAGACACAGGCCTGCACATGGTAACCCACCTCCACGTTTACACAGACACAGGCCTCCACAGGGTAACCCACCTGAACGTTTACACAGACACAGGCCTGCACCCAGTAACCCACCTCCACGTTTACAAAGACACAGGCCAGCACCTGGTAACCGACCTCCATGTTTACACAGACACAGGCCTGCACCCAGTAACCCACCTCCACGTTTACACAGCCACAGGCCAGCACCTGGTAACCGACCTCCATGTTTACACAGACACAGACCTTCACCTGGCAACCCACCTCCACGTTTACACAGACACAGGCCTGCATATGGTAACCCACCTCCACGTTAACAGAGACACAGGCCTGCACATGGTAACCCACCTCAAAATTTACACAGACACAGGCCAGCACCTGGTAACCGACCTCCATGTTTACACAGACACAGGCATCCACATGGCAACCCACCTCGACGTTTACACAGACAGAGGCCTGCACGTGGTTGCCCTCCTCCATGTTTACACAGACACAGGCCTGACTCTGGTGACCCACCGCAACGTTTACACAGACACAGGCCTGTACCCGGTAACCCACCTCCATGTTTACACAGAGACAGGCCTGCACATGGTAACCCACTTCCTCGTTTACACAGACACAGGCCTGCACACGGTAACCCACCTCCACATTTACACAGAGACAGCCCTGCATCTGGTGACCCACCTCCCCGTTTACACAGACACAGGCTTGTATCTGGAAAAGCACCTCCACATTTACACAGACACAGGCCTGTACCCGCTAAGCCACCTCCACGTATACACAGACACAGGCCAGCACCTGGTAACCGACCTCCATGTTTTCACAGACACAGACCTGCACCTGGCAACCCACCTCGACGTTTACACAGACAGAGGCCTGCATCTGGTGACCCACCTCCCCGTTTACACAGACACAGCCTTGTATCTGGAAACGCAACTCCACATTTACACAGACACATGCCTGCACCTGGTGACCCACCTCCACGTTTACACAGACACAGGCCTGCACATGGTGACTCACCTCCACGTTTCCACAGGCACAGGCCTGCAACTGGTAACCCATTTCTACGTTTACACAGACTCAGGCCTGCACTTGGTAACCCACCTCCTCGTTTATACAGACAGAGGCCTACACCTGGTGACTCACTTCCACGTTTATACAGACACAGGCCTTCACCCAGTAACCCACCTCTACGTTTACACAGACACAGGCCTGCACTTGGTAACCGACCTCCACATTTACACAGACACAGGGCTGCACCTGATAACCCACCTCCTCGTTTACACAGACACAGGCCTGCACCTGCTGACCCACTTCCACGTTTACACAGACACAGGCCTTCACCCGGTAACCCACCTCCACATTTACACAGAGACAGCCCTGCATCTGGTGACCCACCTCCCCGTTTACACAGACACAGGCTTGTATCTGGAAAAGCACCTCCACATTTACACAGACACAGGCCTGTACCCGCTAAGCCACCTCCACGTATACACAGACACAGGCCAGCACCTGGTAACCGACCTCCATGTTTTCACAGACACAGACCTGCACCTGGCAACCCACCTCGACGTTTACACAGACAGAGGCCTGCATCTGGTGACCCACCTCCCCGTTTACACAGACACAGCCTTGTATCTGGAAACGCAACTCCACATTTACACAGACACATGCCTGCACCTGGTGACCCACCTCCACGTTTACACAGACACAGGCCTGCACATGGTGACTCACCTCCACGTTTCCACAGGCACAGGCCTGCAACTGGTAACCCATTTCTACGTTTACACAGACTCAGGCCTGCACTTGGTAACCCACCTCCTCGTTTATACAGACAGAGGCCTACACCTGGTGACTCACTTCCACGTTTATACAGACACAGGCCTTCACCCAGTAACCCACCTCTACGTTTACACAGACACAGGCCTGCACTTGGTAACCGACCTCCACATTTACACAGACACAGGGCTGCACCTGATAACCCACCTCCTCGTTTACACAGACACAGGCCTGCACCTGCTGACCCACTTCCACGTTTACACAGACACAGGCCTTCACCCGGTAACCCACCTCCACGTTTACACAGACACAGGCCGGCAACTGGTAACCCATTTCTACGTTTACACAGACTCAGGCCTGCACTTGGTAACCCACCTCCTCGTTTATACAGACGGAGGCCTGCACCTTGTGACTCACTTCCACGTTTCCACAGACACAGGCCTTCACCCAGTAACCCACCTCCACGCTTAGACAGACACAGGCCTGCACGTGGTAACCCACCTCCACGTTTACACAGACACACGCCTGCACCCGGTTACCCACCTGAACGTTTACACAGACACAGGACTGCACGTGGTAACCCACCTCCACGTTTACACAGACACAGGCCTGCACCTGGTCACCCACCTCCAGATTTACACAGACACAGGCCTGCACATGGTAACCCACCTCCACTTTTACACAGACACAGACCTGCACCCAGTAACCCACCTCCACGTTTACACATACACAGGACTGCACGTGGTAACCCACCTCCATGTTTACACAGACACAGGCCTGCACGTGGTAACCCACCTCCACGTTTACAGAGACACACGACTGCACCTGGTGACCCACCTCCACATTTACACAGACACAGGCCTGCACCTGGTGACCCACCTCCACGTTTCCACAGGCACAGGCCTGCACCCAGAAACCCACCTCGATGTTAACGCAGACACAGGCCTGCACATGGTGACCCACCTCCACGTTTATACAGACACAGGCCTTCACCCGGAAACTCACCTCCACGTTTACACAGACACAGGCCTGCACCTGGTGAACCATCTCCACATTTACACAGACACATGCCTGCACCTGGTGACCCAACTCCACGTTTACACAGACACAGGCCTGTACATGGTGACCCACCTCCACGTTTCCACAGGCACAGGCCTGCACCCAGTAACCCACCTCGATGTTTACACAGACACAGGCCTGCACCTGGTGACTCACCTCCACGTTTATACAGACACAGGCCTGCACCTGGTAAACCACCTCCACATTTACACAGACACATGCCTGCACCTGGTGACTCACCTCCACGTTTACACAGACACAGGCCTGCACATGGTGACCCACCTCCACGTTTCCACAGGCACAGGCCTGCACCCAGTAACCCACCTCGATGTTAACAAAGACACAGGCCTGCACTTGGTGACCCACCTCAACGTTTATGCAGACACAGGCCTTCACCCGGAAACCCACCTCCACGTTTACACAGACACAGGCCTGCACCTGGTAAACCACCTCCACATTTACACAGACACATGCCTGCACCTGGTGACCCACCTCCACGTTTACACAGACACTGGCCTGCACATGGTGACCCACCTCCACGTTTCCACAGGCACAAGCCTGCAACTTGTAACCCATTTCTACGTTTACACAGACTCAGGCCTGCACTTGGTAACCCACCTCCTCGTTTATACAGACAGAGGCCTGCACCTGGTGACTCACTTCCACGTTTATACAGACACTGGCCTTCACCCAGTAACCCACCTCTACGTTTACACAGACACAGGCCTGCACTTGGTAACCCACTTCCATGTTTCCACAGGCACAGGCCTGCACCCAGTAACCCACCTCCTCGCTTACACAGACACAGTCCTTCACCCGGTAACCCACCTCCACGTTTACACAGACACAGGCCTACAACTGGTAACCCATTTCTACGTTTACACAGGCTCAGGCCTGCACTTGGTAACCCACCTCCTCGTTTATACAGACAGAGGCCTGCACCTGGTGACTCACTTCCACGTTTCCACAGACACAGGCCTTCACCCAGTAACCCACCTCCACGCTTACACAGACACAGGCCTGCACGTGGTAACCCAACTCCACGTTTACACATACACATGCCTGCACCCGGTTACCCACCTGAACGTTTACACAGACAAAGGACTGCACATGGTAACCCACCTCCACGTTTACACAGACACAGGCCTGCACCTGGTAACCCACCTCCAGATTTACACAGACACAGGCCTGCACCTGGTAAAACACCTCCACGTTTAAACAGACACATGCCTGCACCTGGTGACCCACCTCCACGTTTTCGCGGGAACAGGCCTGCACCCAGTAACCCACCTCGATGTTAACACTGACACAGGCCTGCACCTGGCGACCCACCTCCACGTTTATACAGACACAGGCCTTCACCCGGAAACCCAGCTCCACGTTTACACAGACACAGGCCTGCACCTGGTAAACCACCTCCACATTTACACAGACACAGGCCTGCACATGGTGACCCACCTCCACGTTTACAAAGACACAGGCCTTCACCTGGCGACCCACCTCCACGTTTATACAGACACAGGCCTTCACCCGGAAACCCAGCTCCACGTTTACACAGACACAGGCCTGCACCTGGTAACCCACCTCCACGTTTACAAAGACACAGGCCTTCACCGGGTAACCCACCTCCACGTTTACACAGACAGAGGCCCGCACGTGGTAACCCACCTCCACGTTTACACAGACACACGACTGCACCTGGTGACCAACCTCCACGTTTACACAGACACAGGCCTGCACATGGTGACCCACCTCCATGTTTACAAAGACACAGGCCTGCACGTGGTAACCCACATCCACGTTTACACAGACACACGACTGCACCTGGTGACCCACCTCCACGTTTATACAGACACAGGCCTTCACCCGGAAACCCAGCTCCACGTTTACACAGACACAGGCCTGCACCTGGTAAACCACCTCCACATTTACACAGACACATGCCTGCACCTGGTGACCCACCTCCACGTTTACACAGACACAGGCCTGCACATGGTGACCCACCTCCACGTTTCCACAGACACAGGCCTTCACCCAGTAACCCACCTCCACATTTACACAGACACAGGCCTGCAACTGGTAACCCATTTCTACGTTTACACAGACTCAGGCCTGCACTTGGTAACCCACCTCCTCGTTTATACAGACAGAGGCCTGCACCTGGTGACTCACGTCCACGTTTCCACATACACAGGCCTTCACCCAGTAACCCACCTCCACGTTTACACAGACACACGACTGCACCTGGTGACCAACCTCCACGTTTACACAGAGACAGGCCTGCACATGGTAACCCACTTCCTTGTTTACACAGACACAGGCCTGCACCTGGTAACCCACCTCCACATTTACACAGACACAGGCCTGCACACGGTAACCCAAGTCCACGTTTACACAGACACAGGCCTGCACCTGGTGACCCACCTCCCCGTTTACACAGACACAGGCTTGTATCTGGAAACGCACATCCACAGTTAAACAGACACAGGCCTGTACCCGGTAAGCCACCTCCACGTATACACAGACACAGGCCTGCACATGGTAAGCCACCTCCACGTTTACACAGACACAGGCCTGCACATGGTAACCCACCTCCACGTTTACACAGACACTGGCCTCCACAGGGTAACCCACCTCCCCGTTTACACAGACACAGGCCAGCACCTGGTAACCGACCGCCATGTTTACACAGACACAGACCTGCCCCTGGCAACCCAACTCCACGTTTACACAGACAAAGGCCTACTCCTGGTAACCCACCTCCACGTTTACACAGACACATGCCTGCACTTGGTAACCGACCTCCACGCTTACACAGAAACATGCCTGCACCTGGTAACACACCTCCGCATTTACACAGTAACAGGGCTATACATGGTCACCAACCTCGACGTCTATACAAACACAGGCCTGCACCTGATACCCCACCTCCACGTTGACACAGACACAGGCCTGCACATGGTAACCCACCTCCACGTTTACACAGACACAGGCCTACACATGGTAACACACCTCCACGTTTACACAGACACAGGCCTGCACATGGTAACCCACCTCCACGTTTACACAGGCACAGGCATCCACAGGGTAACCCACCTCAACGTTTACACAGGCACAGGCCTGCACCCAGTAACCCACCTCCACGCTTACACACACACAGGCCTTCACCCAGTAACCCACCTCCAGGTTTACACAGACACAGGCCTGCACTTGGTAACCCACCTCCTCGTTTATACAGACGGAGGCCTGCACCTGCTGACTCACTTCCACGTTTCCACAGACACTGGACAGCACGTGGTAACCCACCTCCACGTTTACACAGACACAGGCCTGCACCTGGTCACCCACCTCCAGATTTACACAGACACAGGCCTGCACATGGTAACCCACCTCCACTTTTACACAGACACAGACCTGCACATGGTAACCCACCTCCACGTTTACACAGACACAGGCCTCCACATGGTAACCCACCTCCACGTTTACACAGACACGGGCCTGCACATGGTAACCCACCTCCACGTTTACACAGACACAGGCCTCCACATGGTAACCCACCTCAACGTTTACACAGACACAGGCCTTCACCCTGTAACCCACCTCCACGTTTACACAGACACAGGCCAGCGCCTGGTAACCGACCTCCATGTTTTCACAGACACAGGCCTGCACCTGGTCACCCACCTCCAGATTTACACAGACACAGGCCTGCACATGGTAACCCACCTCCACTTTTACACAGACACAGACCTGCACATGGTAACCCACCTCCACGTTTACACAGACACAGGCCTCCACATGGTAACCCACCTCCACGTTTACACAGACACGGGCCTGCACATGGTAACCCACCTCCACGTTTACACAGACACAGGCCTCCACATGGTAACCCACCTCAACGTTTACACAGACACAGGCCTTCACCCTGTAACCCACCTCCACGTTTACACAGACACAGGCCAGCACCTGGTAACCGACCTCCATGTTTACACAGACACAGGCCTGCACCCAGTAACCCACCTCCACGTTTACAAAGACACAGGCCAGCACCTGGTAACCGACCTCCATGTTTACACAGACACAGGCCTGCACCCAGTAACCCACCTCCACGTTTACACAGCCACAGGCCAGCACCTGGTAACCGACCTCCATGTTTACACAGACACAGACCTTCACCTGGCAACCCACCTCCACGTTTACACAGACACAGGCCTGCATATGGTAACCCACCTCCACGTTAACAGAGACACAGGCCTGCACATGGTAACCCACCTCAAAATTTACACAGACACAGGCCAGCACCTGGTAACCGACCTCCATGTTTACACAGACACAGGCATCCACATGGCAACCCACCTCGACGTTTACACAGACAGAGGCCTGCACGTGGTTGCCCTCCTCCATGTTTACACAGACACAGGCCTGACTCTGGTGACCCACCGCAACGTTTACACAGACACAGGCCTGTACCCGGTAACCCACCTCCATGTTTACACAGAGACAGGCCTGCACATGGTAACCCACTTCCTCGTTTACACAGACACAGGCCTGCACATGGTAACCCACCTCCACGTTTACACAGACACAGGCCTACACATGGTAACCCACCTCCACATTTACACAGACACAGGCCTGCACATGGTAACCCACCTCCACGTTTACACAGACACAGGCCTCCACAGGGTAACCCACCTGAACGTTTACACAGACACAGGCCTGCACCCAGTAACCCACCTCCACGTTTACAAAGACACAGGCCAGCACCTGGTAACCGACCTCCATGTTTACACAGACACAGGCCTGCACCCAGTAACCCACCTCCACGTTTACACAGCCACAGGCCAGCACCTGGTAACCGACCTCCATGTTTACACAGACACAGACCTTCACCTGGCAACCCACCTCCACGTTTACACAGACACAGGCCTGCATATGGTAACCCACCTCCACGTTAACAGAGACACAGGCCTGCACATGGTAACCCACCTCAAAATTTACACAGACACAGGCCAGCACCTGGTAACCGACCTCCATGTTTACACAGACACAGGCATCCACATGGCAACCCACCTCGACGTTTACACAGACAGAGGCCTGCACGTGGTTGCCCTCCTCCATGTTTACACAGACACAGGCCTGACTCTGGTGACCCACCGCAACGTTTACACAGACACAGGCCTGTACCCGGTAACCCACCTCCATGTTTACACAGAGACAGGCCTGCACATGGTAACCCACTTCCTCGTTTACACAGACACAGGCCTGCACACGGTAACCCACCTCCACATTTACACAGAGACAGCCCTGCATCTGGTGACCCACCTCCCCGTTTACACAGACACAGGCTTGTATCTGGAAAAGCACCTCCACATTTACACAGACACAGGCCTGTACCCGCTAAGCCACCTCCACGTATACACAGACACAGGCCAGCACCTGGTAACCGACCTCCATGTTTTCACAGACACAGACCTGCACCTGGCAACCCACCTCGACGTTTACACAGACAGAGGCCTGCATCTGGTGACCCACCTCCCCGTTTACACAGACACAGCCTTGTATCTGGAAACGCAACTCCACATTTACACAGACACATGCCTGCACCTGATAACCCACCTCCTCGTTTACACAGACACAGGCCTGCACCTGCTGACCCACTTCCACGTTTACACAGACACAGGCCTTCACCCGGTAACCCACCTCCACGTTTACACAGACACAGGCCGGCAACTGGTAACCCATTTCTACGTTTACACAGACTCAGGCCTGCACTTGGTAACCCACCTCCTCGTTTATACAGACGGAGGCCTGCACCTTGTGACTCACTTCCACGTTTCCACAGACACAGGCCTTCACCCAGTAACCCACCTCCACGCTTAGACAGACACAGGCCTGCACGTGGTAACCCACCTCCACGTTTACACAGACACACGCCTGCACCCGGTTACCCACCTGAACGTTTACACAGACACAGGACTGCACGTGGTAACCCACCTCCACGTTTACACAGACACAGGCCTGCACCTGGTCACCCACCTCCAGATTTACACAGACACAGGCCTGCACATGGTAACCCACCTCCACTTTTACACAGACACAGACCTGCACCCAGTAACCCACCTCCACGTTTACACATACACAGGACTGCACGTGGTAACCCACCTCCATGTTTACACAGACACAGGCCTGCACGTGGTAACCCACCTCCACGTTTACAGAGACACACGACTGCACCTGGTGACCCACCTCCACATTTACACAGACACAGGCCTGCACCTGGTGACCCACCTCCACGTTTCCACAGGCACAGGCCTGCACCCAGAAACCCACCTCGATGTTAACACAGACACAGGCCTGCACATGGTGACCCACCTCCACGTTTATACAGACACAGGCCTTCACCCGGAAACTCACCTCCACGTTTACACAGACACAGGCCTGCACCTGGTGAACCATCTCCACATTTACACAGACACATGCCTGCACCTGGTGACCCAACTCCACGTTTACACAGACACAGGCCTGTACATGGTGACCCACCTCCACGTTTCCACAGGCACAGGCCTGCACCCAGTAACCCACCTCGATGTTTACACAGACACAGGCCTGCACCTGGTGACTCACCTCCACGTTTATACAGACACAGGCCTGCACCTGGTAAACCACCTCCACATTTACACAGACACATGCCTGCACCTGGTGACTCACCTCCACGTTTACACAGACACAGGCCTGCACATGGTGACCCACCTCCACGTTTCCACAGGCACAGGCCTGCACCCAGTAACCCACCTCGATGTTAACACAGACACAGGCCTGCACTTGGTGACCCACCTCAACGTTTATGCAGACACAGGCCTTCACCCGGAAACCCACCTCCACGTTTACACAGACACAGGCCTGCACCTGGTAAACCACCTCCACATTTACACAGACACATGCCTGCACCTGGTGACCCACCTCCACGTTTACACAGACACTGGCCTGCACATGGTGACCCACCTCCACGTTTCCACAGGCACAAGCCTGCAACTTGTAACCCATTTCTACGTTTACACAGACTCAGGCCTGCACTTGGTAACCCACCTCCTCGTTTATACAGACAGAGGCCTGCACCTGGTGACTCACTTCCACGTTCATACAGACACTGGCCTTCACCCAGTAACCCACCTCTACGTTTACACAGACACAGGCCTGCACTTGGTAACCCACTTCCATGTTTCCACAGGCACAGGCCTGCACCCAGTAACCCACCTCCTCGCTTACACAGACACAGTCCTTCACCCGGTAACCCACCTCCACGTTTACACAGACACAGGCCTACAACTGGTAACCCATTTCTACGTTTACACAGGCTCAGGCCTGCACTTGGTAACCCACCTCCTCGTTTATACAGACAGAGGCCTGCACCTGGTGACTCACTTCCACGTTTCCACAGACACAGGCCTTCACCCAGTAACCCACCTCCACGCTTACACAGACACAGGCCTGCACGTGGTAACCCAACTCCACGTTTACACATACACCTGCCTGCACCCGGTTACCCACCTGAACGTTTACACAGACAAAGGACTGCACATGGTAACCCACCTCCACGTTTATACAGACACAGGCCTGCACCTGGTAACCCACCTCCAGATTTACACAGACACAGGCCTGCACCTGGTAAAACACCTCCACGTTTAAACAGACACATGCCTGCACCTGGTGACCCACCTCCACGTTTTCGCGGGAACAGGCCTGCACCCAGTAACCCACCTCGATGTTAACACAGACACAGGCCTGCACCTGGCGACCCACCTCCACGTTTATACAGACACAGGCCTTCACCCGGAAACCCAGCTCCACGTTTACACAGACACAGGCCTGCACCTGGTAAACCACCTCCACATTTACACAGACACAGGCCTGCACATGGTGACCCACCTCCACGTTTACAAAGACACAGGCCTTCACCTGGCGACCCACCTCCACGTTTATACAGACACAGGCCTTCACCCGGAAACCCAGCTCCACGTTTACACAGACACAGGCCTGCACCTGGTAACCCACCTCCACGTTTACAAAGACACAGGCCTTCACCGGGTAACCCACCTCCACGTTTACACAGACAGAGGCCCGCACGTGGTAACCCACCTCCACGTTTACACAGACACACGACTGCACCTGGTGACCAACCTCCACGTTTACACAGACACAGGCCTGCACATGGTGACCCACCTCCATGTTTACAAAGACACAGGCCTGCACGTGGTAACCCACATCCACGTTTACACAGACACACGACTGCACCTGGTGACCCACCTCCACGTTTATACAGACACAGGCCTTCACCCGGAAACCCACCTCCACGTTTACACAGACACAGGCCTGCACCTGGTAAACCACCTCCACATTTACACAGACACATGCCTGCACCTGGTGACCCACCTCCACGTTTACACAGACACAGGCCTGCACATGGTGACCCACCTCCACGTTTCCACAGACACAGGCCTTCACCCAGTAACCCACCTCCACATTTACACAGACACAGGCCTGCAACTGGTAACCCATTTCTACGTTTACACAGACTCAGGCCTGCACTTGGTAACCCACCTCCTCGTTTATACAGACAGAGGCCTGCACCTGGTGACTCACGTCCACGTTTCCACATACACAGGCCTTCACCCAGTAACCCACCTCCACGTTTACACAGACACACGACTGCACCTGGTGACCAACCTCCACGTTTACACAGAGACAGGCCTGCACATGGTAACCCACTTCCTTGTTTACACAGACACAGGCCTGCACCTGGTAACCCACCTCCACATTTACACAGACACAGGCCTGCACACGGTAACCCAAGTCAACGTTTACACAGACACAGGCCTGCATCTGGTGACCCACCTCCCCGTTTACACAGACACAGGCTTGTATCTGGAAACGCACATCCACAGTTAAACAGACACAGGCCTGTACCCGGTAAGCCACCTCCACGTATACACAGACACAGGCCTGCACATGGTAAGCCACCTCCACGTTTACACAGACACAGGCCTGCACATGGTAACCCACCTCCACGTTTACACAGACACTGGCCTCCACAGGGTAACCCACCTCCCCGTTTACACAGACACAGGCCAGCACCTGGTAACCGACCGCCATGTTTACACAGACACAGACCTGCCCCTGGCAACCCAACTCCACGTTTACACAGACAAAGGCCTACTCCTGGTAACCCACCTCCACGTTTACACAGACACATGCCTGCACTTGGTAACCGACCTCCACGCTTACACAGAAACATGCCTGCACCTGGTAACACACCTCCGCATTTACACAGTAACAGGGCTATACATGGTCACCAACCTCGACGTCTATACAAACACAGGCCTGCACCTGATACCCCACCTCCACGTTGACACAGACACAGGCCTGCACATGGTAACCCACCTCCACGTTTACACAGACACAGGCCTACACATGGTAACACACCTCCACGTTTACACAGACACAGGCCTGCACATGGTAACCCACCTCCACGTTTACACAGGCACAGGCATCCACAGGGTAACCCACCTCAACGTTTACACAGGCACAGGCCTGCACCCAGTAACCCACCTCCACGCTTACACACACACAGGCCTTCACCCAGTAACCCACCTCCAGGTTTACACAGACACAGGCCTGCACTTGGTAACCCACCTCCTCGTTTATACAGACGGAGGCCTGCACCTGCTGACTCACTTCCACGTTTCCACAGACACTGGACAGCACGTGGTAACCCACCTCCACGTTTACACAGACACAGGCCTGCACCTGGTCACCCACCTCCAGATTTACACAGACACAGGCCTGCACATGGTAACCAACCTCCACTTTTACACAGACACAGACCTGCACATGGTAACCCACCTCCACGTTTACACAGACACAGGCCTCCACATGGTAACCCACCTCCACGTTTACACAGACACGGGCCTGCACATGGTAACCCACCTCCACGTTTACACAGACACAGGCCTCCACATGGTAACCCACCTCAACGTTTACACAGACACAGGCCTTCACCCTGTAACCCACCTCCACGTTTACACAGACACAGGCCAGCGCCTGGTAACCGACCTCCATGTTTTCACAGACACAGGCCTGCACCTGGTCACCCACCTCCAGATTTACACAGACACAGGCCTGCACATGGTAACCCACCTCCACTTTTACACAGACACAGACCTGCACATGGTAACCCACCTCCACGTTTACACAGACACAGGCCTCCACATGGTAACCCACCTCCACGTTTACACAGACACGGGCCTGCACATGGTAACCCACCTCCACGTTTACACAGACACAGGCCTCCACATGGTAACCCACCTCAACGTTTACACAGACACAGGCCTTCACCCTGTAACCCACCTCCACGTTTACACAGACACAGGCCAGCACCTGGTAACCGACCTCCATGTTTACACAGACACAGGCCTGCACCCAGTAACCCACCTCCACGTTTACAAAGACACAGGCCAGCACCTGGTAACCGACCTCCATGTTTACACAGACACAGGCCTGCACCCAGTAACCCACCTCCACGTTTACACAGCCACAGGCCAGCACCTGGTAACCGACCTCCATGTTTACACAGACACAGACCTTCACCTGGCAACCCACCTCCACGTTTACACAGACACAGGCCTGCATATGGTAACCCACCTCCACGTTAACAGAGACACAGGCCTGCACATGGTAACCCACCTCAACGTTTACACAGACACAGGCCTTCACCCTGTAACCCACCTCCACGTTTACACAGACACAGGCCAGCACCTGGTAACCGACCTCCATGTTTACACAGACACAGGCCTGCACCCAGTAACCCACCTCCACGTTTACAAAGACACAGGCCAGCACCTGGTAACCGACCTCCATGTTTACACAGACACAGGCCTGCACCCAGTAACCCACCTCCACGTTTACACAGCCACAGGCCAGCACCTGGTAACCGACCTCCATGTTTACACAGACACAGACCTTCACCTGGCAACCCACCTCCACGTTTACACAGACACAGGCCTGCATATGGTAACCCACCTCCACGTTAACAGAGACACAGGCCTGCACATGGTAACCCACCTCAAAATTTACACAGACACAGGCCAGCACCTGGTAACCGACCTCCATGTTTACACAGACACAGGCATCCACATGGCAACCCACCTCGACGTTTACACAGACAGAGGCCTGCACGTGGTTGCCCTCCTCCATGTTTACACAGACACAGGCCTGACTCTGGTGACCCACCGCAACGTTTACACAGACACAGGCCTGTACCCGGTAACCCACCTCCATGTTTACACAGAGACAGGCCTGCACATGGTAACCCACTTCCTCGTTTACACAGACACAGGCCTGCACATGGTAACCCACCTCCACGTTTACACAGACACAGGCCTACACATGGTAACCCACCTCCACATTTACACAGACACAGGCCTGCACATGGTAACCCACCTCCACGTTTACACAGACACAGGCCTCCACAGGGTAACCCACCTGAACGTTTACACAGACACAGGCCTGCACCCAGTAACCCACCTCCACGTTTACAAAGACACAGGCCAGCACCTGGTAACCGACCTCCATGTTTACACAGACACAGGCCTGCACCCAGTAACCCACCTCCACGTTTACACAGCCACAGGCCAGCACCTGGTAACCGACCTCCATGTTTACACAGACACAGACCTTCACCTGGCAACCCACCTCCACGTTTACACAGACACAGGCCTGCATATGGTAACCCACCTCCACGTTAACAGAGACACAGGCCTGCACATGGTAACCCACCTCAAAATTTACACAGACACAGGCCAGCACCTGGTAACCGACCTCCATGTTTACACAGACACAGGCATCCACATGGCAACCCACCTCGACGTTTACACAGACAGAGGCCTGCACGTGGTTGCCCTCCTCCATGTTTACACAGACACAGGCCTGACTCTGGTGACCCACCGCAACGTTTACACAGACACAGGCCTGTACCCGGTAACCCACCTCCATGTTTACACAGAGACAGGCCTGCACATGGTAACCCACTTCCTCGTTTACACAGACACAGGCCTGCACACGGTAACCCACCTCCACATTTACACAGAGACAGCCCTGCATCTGGTGACCCACCTCCCCGTTTACACAGACACAGGCTTGTATCTGGAAAAGCACCTCCACATTTACACAGACACAGGCCTGTACCCGCTAAGCCACCTCCACGTATACACAGACACAGGCCAGCACCTGGTAACCGACCTCCATGTTTTCACAGACACAGACCTGCACCTGGCAACCCACCTCGACGTTTACACAGACAGAGGCCTGCATCTGGTGACCCACCTCCCCGTTTACACAGACACAGCCTTGTATCTGGAAACGCAACTCCACATTTACACAGACACATGCCTGCACCTGATAACCCACCTCCTCGTTTACACAGACACAGGCCTGCACCTGCTGACCCACTTCCACGTTTACACAGACACAGGCCTTCACCCGGTAACCCACCTCCACGTTTACACAGACACAGGCCGGCAACTGGTAACCCATTTCTACGTTTACACAGACTCAGGCCTGCACTTGGTAACCCACCTCCTCGTTTATACAGACGGAGGCCTGCACCTTGTGACTCACTTCCACGTTTCCACAGACACAGGCCTTCACCCAGTAACCCACCTCCACGCTTAGACAGACACAGGCCTGCACGTGGTAACCCACCTCCACGTTTACACAGACACACGCCTGCACCCGGTTACCCACCTGAACGTTTACACAGACACAGGACTGCACGTGGTAACCCACCTCCACGTTTACACAGACACAGGCCTGCACCTGGTCACCCACCTCCAGATTTACACAGACACAGGCCTGCACATGGTAACCCACCTCCACTTTTACACAGACACAGACCTGCACCCAGTAACCCACCTCCACGTTTACACATACACAGGACTGCACGTGGTAACCCACCTCCATGTTTACACAGACACAGGCCTGCACGTGGTAACCCACCTCCACGTTTACAGAGACACACGACTGCACCTGGTGACCCACCTCCACATTTACACAGACACAGGCCTGCACCTGGTGACCCACCTCCACGTTTCCACAGGCACAGGCCTGCACCCAGAAACCCACCTCGATGTTAACACAGACACAGGCCTGCACATGGTGACCCACCTCCACGTTTATACAGACACAGGCCTTCACCCGGAAACTCACCTCCACGTTTACACAGACACAGGCCTGCACCTGGTGAACCATCTCCACATTTACACAGACACATGCCTGCACCTGGTGACCCAACTCCACGTTTACACAGACACAGGCCTGTACATGGTGACCCACCTCAACGTTTCCACAGGCACAGGCCTGCACCCAGTAACCCACCTCGATGTTTACACAGACACAGGCCTGCACCTGGTGACTCACCTCCACGTTTATACAGACACAGGCCTGCACCTGGTAAACCACCTCCACATTTACACAGACACATGCCTGCACCTGGTGACTCACCTCCACGTTTACACAGACACAGGCCTGCACATGGTGACCCACCTCCACGTTTCCACAGGCACAGGCCTGCACCCAGTAACCCACCTCGATGTTAACACAGACACAGGCCTGCACTTGGTGACCCACCTCAACGTTTATGCAGACACAGGCCTTCACCCGGAAACCCACCTCCACGTTTACACAGACACAGGCCTGCACCTGGTAAACCACCTCCACATTTACACAGACACATGCCTGCACCTGGTGACCCACCTCCACGTTTACACAGACACTGGCCTGCACATGGTGACCCACCTCCACGTTTCCACAGGCACAAGCCTGCAACTTGTAACCCATTTCTACGTTTACACAGACTCAGGCCTGCACTTGGTAACCCACCTCCTCGTTTATACAGACAGAGGCCTGCACCTGGTGACTCACTTCCACGTTTATACAGACACTGGCCTTCACCCAGTAACCCACCTCTACGTTTACACAGACACAGGCCTGCACTTGGTAACCCACTTCCATGTTTCCACAGGCACAGGCCTGCACCCAGTAACCCACCTCCTCGCTTACACAGACACAGTCCTTCACCCGGTAACCCACCTCCACGTTTACACAGACACAGGCCTACAACTGGTAACCCATTTCTACGTTTACACAGGCTCAGGCCTGCACTTGGTAACCCACCTCCTCGTTTATACAGACAGAGGCCTGCACCTGGTGACTCACTTCCACGTTTCCACAGACACAGGCCTTCACCCAGTAACCCACCTCCACGCTTACACAGACACAGGCCTGCACGTGGTAACCCAACTCCACGTTTACACATACACATGCCTGCACCCGGTTACCCACCTGAACGTTTACACAGACAAAGGACTGCACATGGTAACCCACCTCCACGTTTACACAGACACAGGCCTGCACCTGGTAACCCACCTCCAGATTTACACAGACACAGGCCTGCACCTGGTAAAACACCTCCACGTTTAAACAGACACATGCCTGCACCTGGTGACCCACCTCCACGTTTTCGCGGGAACAGGCCTGCACCCAGTAACCCACCTCGATGTTAACACAGACACAGGCCTGCACCTGGCGACCCACCTCCACGTTTATACAGACACAGGCCTTCACCCGGAAACCCAGCTCCACGTTTACACAGACACAGGCCTGCACCTGGTAAACCACCTCCACATTTACACAGACACAGGCCTGCACATGGTGACCCACCTCCACGTTTACAAAGACACAGGCCTTCACCTGGCGACCCACCTCCACGTTTATACAGACACAGGCCTTCACCCGGAAACCCAGCTCCACGTTTACACAGACACAGGCCTGCACCTGGTAACCCACCTCCACGTTTACAAAGACACAGGCCTTCACCGGGTAACCCACCTCCACGTTTACACAGACAGAGGCCCGCACGTGGTAACCCACCTCCACGTTTACACAGACACACGACTGCACCTGGTGACCAACCTCCACGTTTACACAGACACAGGCCTGCACATGGTGACCCACCTCCATGTTTACAAAGACACAGGCCTGCACGTGGTAACCCACATCCACGTTTACACAGACACACGACTGCACCTGGTGACCCACCTCCACGTTTATACAGACACAGGCCTTCACCCGGAAACCCAGCTCCACGTTTACACAGACACAGGCCTGCACCTGGTAAACCACCTCCACATTTACACAGACACATGCCTGCACCTGGTGACCCACCTCCACGTTTACACAGACACAGGCCTGCACATGGTGACCCACCTCCACGTTTCCACAGACACAGGCCTTCACCCAGTAACCCACCTCCACATTTACACAGACACAGGCCTGCAACTGGTAACCCATTTCTACGTTTACACAGACTCAGGCCTGCACTTGGTAACCCACCTCCTCGTTTATACAGACAGAGGCCTGCACCTGGTGACTCACGTCCACGTTTCCACATACACAGGCCTTCACCCAGTAACCCACCTCCACGTTTACACAGACACACGACTGCACCTGGTGACCAACCTCCACGTTTACACAGACACAGGCCTGCACATGGTGACCCACCTCCATGTTTACACAGACACAGGCCTGCACGTGGTAACCCACATCCACGTTTACACAGACACACGACTGCACCTGGTGACCCACCTCCACGTTTATACAGACACAGGCCTTCACCCGGAAACCCAGCTCCACGTTTACACAGACACAGGCCTGCACCTGGTAAACCACCTCCACATTTACACAGACACATGCCTGCACCTGGTGACCCACCTCCACGTTTACACAGACACAGGCCTGCACATGGTGACCCACCTCCACGTTTCCACAGACACAGGCCTGCAACTGGTAACCCATTTCTACGTTTACACAGACTCAGGCCTGCACTTGGTAACCCACCTCCTCGTTTATACAGACAGAGGCCTGCACCTGGTGACTCACGTCCACGTTTCCACATACACAGGCCTTCACCCAGTAACCCACCTCCACGTTTACACAGACACACGCCTGCACCCGGTTACCCACCTCGACGTTTACACAGACACAGGCCAGCACCTGGTAAACCACATCCACGTTTGCACAGACACAGGCCTGCACCCGGTAACCCACCTCCACGTTTACACAGACACAGGCCTGCACCTGGTAAACCACCTCCACATTTACACAGACACATGCCTGCACCTGGTGACCCACCTCCACGTTTACACAGACACTGGCCTGCACATGGTGACCCACCTCCACGTTTCCACAGGCACAAGCCTGCAACTTGTAACCCATTTCTACGTTTACACAGACTCAGGCCTGCACTTGGTAACCCACCTCCTCGTTTATACAGACAGAGGCCTGCACCTGGTGACTCACTTCCACGTTTATACAGACACTGGCCTTCACCCAGTAACCCACCTCTACGTTTACACAGACACAGGCCTGCACTTGGTAACCCACTTTCATGTTTCCACAGGCACAGGCCTGCACCCAGTAACCCACCTCCTCGCTTACACAGACACAGTCCTTCACCCGGTAACCCACCTCCACGTTTACACAGACACAGGCCTACAACTGGTAACCCATTTCTACGTTTACACAGGCTCAGGCCTGCACTTGGTAACCCACCTCCTCGTTTATACAGACAGAGGCCTGCACCTGGTGACTCACTTCCACGTTTCCACAGACACAGGCCTTCACCCAGTAACCCACCTCCACGCTTACACAGACACAGGCCTGCACGTGGTAACCCAACTCCACGTTTACACATACACATGCCTGCACCCGGTTACCCACCTGAACGTTTACACAGACAAAGGACTGCACATGGTAACCCACCTCCACGTTTACACAGACACAGGCCTGCACCTGGTAACCCACCTCCAGATTTACACAGACACAGGCCTGCACCTGGTAAAACACCTCCACGTTTAAACAGACACATGCCTGCACCTGGTGACCCACCTCCACGTTTTCGCGGGAACAGGCCTGCACCCAGTAACCCACCTCGATGTTAACACAGACACAGGCCTGCACCTGGCGACCCACCTCCACGTTTATACAGACACAGGCCTTCACCCGGAAACCCAGCTCCACGTTTACACAGACACAGGCCTGCACCTGGTAAACCACCTCCACATTTACACAGACACAGGCCTGCACATGGTGACCCACCTCCACGTTTACAAAGACACAGGCCTTCACCTGGCGACCCACCTCCACGTTTATACAGACACAGGCCTTCACCCGGAAACCCAGCTCCACGTTTACACAGACACAGGCCTGCACCTGGTAACCCACCTCCACGTTTACAAAGACACAGGCCTTCACCGGGTAACCCACCTCCACGTTTACACAGACAGAGGCCCGCACGTGGTAACCCACCTCCACGTTTACACAGACACACGACTGCACCTGGTGACCAACCTCCACGTTTACACAGACACAGGCCTGCACATGGTGACCCACCTCCATGTTTACAAAGACACAGGCCTGCACGTGGTAACCCACATCCACGTTTACACAGACACACGACTGCACCTGGTGACCCACCTCCACGTTTATACAGACACAGGCCTTCACCCGGAAACCCAGCTCCACGTTTACACAGACACAGGCCTGCACCTGGTAAACCACCTCCACATTTACACAGACACATGCCTGCACCTGGTGACCCACCTCCACGTTTACACAGACACAGGCCTGCACATGGTGACCCACCTCCACGTTTCCACAGACACAGGCCTTCACCCAGTAACCCACCTCCACATTTACATAGACACAGGCCTGCAACTGGTAACCCATTTCTACGTTTACACAGACTCAGGCCTGCACTTGGTAACCCACCTCCTCGTTTATACAGACAGAGGCCTGCACCTGGTGACTCACGTCCACGTTTCCACATACACAGGCCTTCACCCAGTAACCCACCTCCACGTTTACACAGACACACGACTGCACCTGGTGACCAACCTCCACGTTTACACAGACACAGGCCTGCACATGGTGACCCACCTCCATGTTTACACAGACACAGGCCTGCACGTGGTAACCCACATCCACGTTTACACAGACACACGACTGCACCTGGTGACCCACCTCCACGTTTATACAGACACAGGCCTTCACCCGGAAACCCAGCTCCACGTTTACACAGACACAGGCCTGCACCTGGTAAACCACCTCCACATTTACACAGACACATGCCTGCACCTGGTAAACCACCTCCACATTTACACAGACACATGCCTGCACCTGGTGACCCACCTCCACGTTTACACAGACACTGGCCTGCACATGGTGACCCACCTCCACGTTTCCACAGGCACAAGCCTGCAACTTGTAACCCATTTCTACGTTTACACAGACTCAGGCCTGCACTTGGTAACCCACCTCCTCGTTTATACAGACAGAGGCCTGCACCTGGTGACTCACTTCCACGTTTATACAGACACTGGCCTTCACCCAGTAACCCACCTCTACGTTTACACAGACACAGGCCTGCACTTGGTAACCCACTTCCATGTTTCCACAGGCACAGGCCTGCACCCAGTAACCCACCTCCTCGCTTACACAGACACAGTCCTTCACCCGGTAACCCACCTCCACGTTTACACAGACACAGGCCTACAACTGGTAACCCATTTCTACGTTTACACAGGCTCAGGCCTGCACTTGGTAACCCACCTCCTCGTTTATACAGACAGAGGCCTGCACCTGGTGACTCACTTCCACGTTTCCACAGACACAGGCCTTCACCCAGTAACCCACCTCCACGCTTACACAGACACAGGCCTGCACGTGGTAACCCAACTCCACGTTTACACATACACATGCCTGCACCCGGTTACCCACCTGAACGTTTACACAGACAAAGGACTGCACATGGTAACCCACCTCCACGTTTACACAGACACAGGCCTGCACCTGGTAAAACACCTCCACGTTTAAACAGACACATGCCTGCACCTGGTGACCCACCTCCACGTTTTCGCGGGAACAGGCCTGCACCCAGTAACCCACCTCGATGTTAACACAGACACAGGCCTGCACCTGGCGACCCACCTCCACGTTTATACAGTCACAGGCCTTCACCCGGAAACCCAGCTCCACGTTTACACAGACACAGGCCTGCACCTGGTAAACCACCTCCACATTTACACAGACACAGGCCTGCACATGGTGACCCACCTCCACGTTTACAAAGACACAGGCCTTCACCTGGCGACCCACCTCCACGTTTATACAGACACAGGCCTTCACCCGGAAACCCAGCTCCACGTTTACACAGACACAGGCCTGCACCTGGTAACCCACCTCCACGTTTACACAGACAGAGGCCCGCACGTGGTAACCCACCTCCACGTTTACACAGACACACGACTGCACCTGGTGACCAACCTCCACGTTTACACAGACACAGGCCTGCACATGGTGACCCACCTCCATGTTTACAAAGACACAGGCCTGCACGTGGTAACCCACATCCACGTTTACACAGACACACGACTGCACCTGGTGACCCACCTCCACGTTTATACAGACACAGGCCTTCACCCGGAAACCCAGCTCCACGTTTACACAGACACAGGCCTGCACCTGGTAAACCACCTCCACGTTTATACAGACACAGGCCTTCACCCGGAAACCCAGCTCCACGTTTACACAGACACAGGCCTGCACCTGGTAACCCACCTCCACGTTTACAAAGACACAGGCCTTCACCGGGTAACCCACCTCCACGTTTACACAGACAGAGGCCCGCACGTGGTAACCCACCTCCACGTTTACACAGACACACGACTGCACCTGGTGACCAACCTCCACGTTTACACAGACACAGGCCTGCACATGGTGACCCACCTCCATGTTTACAAAGACACAGGCCTGCACGTGGTAACCCACATCCACGTTTACACAGACACACGACTGCACCTGGTGACCCACCTCCACGTTTATACAGACACAGGCCTTCACCCGGAAACCCAGCTCCACGTTTACACAGACACAGGCCTGCACCTGGTAAACCACCTCCACATTTACACAGACACATGCCTGCACCTGGTGACCCACCTCCACGTTTACACAGACACAGGCCTGCACATGGTGACCCACCTCCACGTTTCCACAGACACAGGCCTTCACCCAGTAACCCACCTCCACATTTACACAGACACAGGCCTGCAACTGGTAACCCATTTCTACGTTTACACAGACTCAGGCCTGCACTTGGTAACCCACCTCCTCGTTTATACAGACAGAGGCCTGCACCTGGTGACTCACGTCCACGTTTCCACATACACAGGCCTTCACCCAGTAACCCACCTCCACGTTTACACAGACACACGACTGCACCTGGTGACCAACCTCCACGTTTACACAGACACAGGCCTGCACATGGTGACCCACCTCCATGTTTACACAGACACAGGCCTGCACGTGGTAACCCACATCCACGTTTACACAGACACACGACTGCACCTGGTGACCCACCTCCACGTTTATACAGACACAGGCCTTCACCCGGAAACCCAGCTCCACGTTTACACAGACACAGGCCTGCACCTGGTAACCCACCTCCACGTTTACAAAGACACAGGCCTTCACCGGGTAACCCACCTCCACGTTTACACAGACAGAGGCCCGCACGTGGTAACCCACCTCCACGTTTACACAGACACACGACTGCACCTGGTGACCAACCTCCACGTTTACACAGACACAGGCCTGCACATGGTGACCCACCTCCATGTTTACAAAGACACAGGCCTGCACGTGGTAACCCACATCCACGTTTACACAGACACACGACTGCACCTGGTGACCCACCTCCACGTTTATACAGACACAGGCCTTCACCCGGAAACCCAGCTCCACGTTTACACAGACACAGGCCTGCACCTGGTAAACCACCTCCACATTTACACAGACACATGCCTGCACCTGGTGACCCACCTCCACGTTTACACAGACACAGGCCTGCACATGGTGACCCACCTCCACGTTTCCACAGACACAGGCCTTCACCCAGTAACCCACCTCCACATTTACACAGACACAGGCCTGCAACTGGTAACCCATTTCTACGTTAACACAGACTCAGGCCTGCACTTGGTAACCCACCTCCTCGTTTATACAGACAGAGGCCTGCACCTGGTGACTCACGTCCACGTTTCCACATACACAGGCCTTCACCCAGTAACCCACCTCCACGTTTACACAGACACACGACTGCACCTGGTGACCAACCTCCACGTTTACACAGACACAGGCCTGCACATGGTGACCCACCTCCATGTTTACACAGACACAGGCCTGCACGTGGTAACCCACATCCACGTTTACACAGACACACGACTGCACCTGGTGACCCACCTCCACGTTTATACAGACACAGGCCTTCACCCGGAAACCCAGCTCCACGTTTACACAGACACAGGCCTGCACCTGGTAAACCACCTCCACATTTACACAGACACATGCCTGCACCTGGTGACCCACCTCCACGTTTACACAGACACAGGCCTGCACATGGTGACCCACCTCCACGTTTCCACAGACACAGGCCTGCAACTGGTAACCCATTTCTACGTTTACACAGACTCAGGCCTGCACTTGGTAACCCACCTCCTCGTTTATACAGACAGAGGCCTGCACCTGGTGACTCACGTCCACGTTTCCACATACACAGGCCTTCACCCAGTAACCCACCTCCACGTTTACACAGACACATGCCTGCACCCGGTTACCCACCTCGACGTTTACACAGACACAGGCCAGCACCTGGTAAACCACATCCACGTTTGCACAGACACAGGCCTGCACCCGGTAACCCACCTCCATGTTTACACAGACACAGGCCTGCACCTGGTAACCCACCACGACTGTTACGCAGATACAGGCCTGCGCATTTTACACCACCTCCTCATTTACACAGACACAGGCCTGCACCTGGTGACCCACTTCCACGTTTCCACAGGGACAGGCCTGCACCCAGTAACCCACCTCCATGTTTACACAGACACAGGCCTGCACGTTGTGACCCACCTCCACGTTTACACAGACACAGGCCTGCACCTGGTAACCCACCTCCAGATTTACACAGACACAGGTCTGCACCTGGTAAAACACCTCCACGTTTACACAGACACATACCTGCACCTGGTGACCCACCTCCACGTTTACACAGACACAGGCCTGGACCTGGTGACCCACCTCCACGTTTCCACAGGAACAGGCCTGCACCCAGTAACCCACCTCGATGTTAACACAGACACAGGCCTGCACCTGGTGACCCACCTCCACGTTTATACAGACACAGGCCTTCACCCGGAAACCCAGATCCACGTTTACACAGACACAGGCCTGCACCTGGTAAACCACCTCCACATTTACACAGACACATTCCTGCACCTGGTGACCAAATCCTCGTTTACACTGACACAGGCCTGCACATGGTGACCCACCTCCACATTTCCACAGACACAGGCCTTCACCCGGTAACCCACCTCCACGTTTACACAGACACAGGCCAGCAACTGGTAACCCATTTCTACGTTTACACAGACTCAGGCCTGCACTTGGTAACCCACCTCCTCGTTTATACAGACAGAGGCCTGCACCTGGTGACTCACTTCCACGTTTCCACAGACACAGGCCTTCACACAGTAACCCACCTCCACGCTTACACAGACACAGTCCTGCACGTGGTAACCCACCTCCACGTTTACACAGACACAGGCCAGCACCTGGTAAACCATATCCACGTTTGCACAGACACAGGCCTGTACCTGGAAACGCACCTCCACATTTACACAGACACAGGCCTGCACCCAGAAACCCACCTCGATGTTAACACAGCAACAGGCCTGCACATGGTGACCCACCTCCACGTTTATACAGACACAGGCCTTCACCCGGAAACCCACCTCCACGATTACACAGACACAGGCCTGCACCTGGTGAACCATTTCCACGTTTACACAGACACATGCCTGCACCTGGTGACCCACCTCCACGTTTCCACAGGCACAGGCCTGCACCCAGTAACCCACCTCGATGTTTACACAGACACAGGCCTGCACCTGGTGACCCACCTCCACGTTTATACAGACACAGGCATGCACCTGGTAACCCACCTCCACATTTACACAGACACATGCCTGCACCTGGTGACCCACCTCCACGTTTACACAGACACAGGCCTGCACATGGTGACCCACCTCCACGTTTACACAGACACAGGCCTGCACCTGGTGAACCACCTCCACATTTACACAGACACATGCCTGCACCTGGTGACCCACCTCCACGTTTACACAGACACAGGCCTGCTCATGGTGACCCACCTCCTCGTTTCCACAGGCACAGGCCTGCACCCAGTAACCCACCACGATGTTAACACAGAGACAGGCCTGCACATGGTGACCCACCTCCACGTTTATGCAGACACTGGCCTTCACCCGGAAACCCACCTCCACGTTTACACAGACACAGGCCTGCACCTGGTAAACCACCTCCACATTTACACAGACACATGCCTGCACCTGGTGACCCACCTCCACGTTTACACAGACACATGCCTGCACCTGGTGACCCACCTCCACATTTACACAGACACAGACCTGCACATGGCGACCCACCTCCACTTTTCCACAGGCACAGGCCTGCACCCAGTAACCCAACTCGATGTTTACACAGACACAGGCCTGCACCTGGTGACCCACCTCCACGTTTATACAGACACAGGCCTTCACCCAGTAACCCCCCTCCACGTTTACACAGTCACAGGCATAAACTTGGTAACCGACCTCCACATTTACACAGACACAGGCCTGCACCTGGAAACCCACCTCCACGTTTATACAGACACAGGCCTTCACCCGGAAACCCAGATCCACGTTTACACAGACACAGGCCTGAACCTGGTAAACCACCTCCACGTTTATACAGACACAGGCCTTCACCCGGAAACCCACCTCCTCGTTTACACAGACACAGGCCTGCACGTTGTGACCCACATCCACGTTTACACAGACACAGGCCTGCACCTGGTAACCCACCTCCAGATTTACACAGACACAGGTCTGCACCTGGTAAAACACCTCCACGTTTAAACAGACACAGGCCTGCACCTGGTAAACCACCTCCACATTTACACAGACACATTCCTGCACCTGGTGACCAACTCCTCGTTTACACTGACACAGGCCTACACATGGTGACCGACCTCCACATTTCCACAGACACAGGCCTTCACCCGGTAACCCACCTCCACGTTTACACAGACACAGGCCTGCACATGGTGACCCACCTCCACATTTCCACAGACACAGGCCTTCACCCGGTAACCCACCTCCACATTTACACAGACACAGGCCTGCAACTGGTAACCCATTTCTACGTTTACACAGACTCAGGCCTGCACTTGGTAACCCACCTCCTCGTTTATACAGACAGAGGCCTGCACCTGGTGACTCACTTCCACGTTTCCACAGACACAGGCCTTCACACAGTAACCCACCTCCACGCTTACACAGACACAGTCCTGCACGTGGTAACCCACCTCCACGTTTTCACAGACACAGGCCAGCACCTGGTAAACCACATCCACGTTTGCACAGACACAGGCCTGTACCTGGAAACGCACCTCCACATTTACACAGACACAGGCCTGCACCCAGAAACCCACCTCGATGTTAACACAGACACAGGCCTGCACATGGTGACCCACCTCCACGTTTATACAGACACAGGCCTTCACCCTGAAACCCACCACCACGTTTACACAGACACAGGCCTGCACCTGGTGAACCATCTCCACGTTTACACAGGCACAGGCCTGCACCCAGTAACCCACCTCGATGTTTACACAGACACAGGCCTGCACCTGATGTCCCACCTCCACGTTTATACAGACACAGGCCTGCACCTGGTGACCCACCTCCACGTTTACACAGACACAGGCCTGCACATGGTGACCCACCTCCACGTTTACACAGACACAGGCCTGCACATGGTGACCCACCTCCACGTTTATGCAGACACAGGCCTTCACCCGGAAACCCACCTCCACGTTTACACAGACACATGCCTGCACCTGGTGACCCACCTCCACATTTACACAGACACAGGCCTGCACCTGGAAACCCACCTCCACGTTTATACAGACACAGGCCATCACCCGGAAACCCAGATCCACGTTTACACAGACACAGGCCTGCACCTGGTAAACCAC
This sequence comes from Hypanus sabinus, assembly GCF_030144855.1. Taxonomy (NCBI): domain Eukaryota; kingdom Metazoa; phylum Chordata; class Chondrichthyes; order Myliobatiformes; family Dasyatidae; genus Hypanus; species Hypanus sabinus. The sequence continues at coordinate 57,978,368 of NC_082721.1, read as the reverse complement.
CTCCACGTTTATACAGACACAGGCCTTCACCCTGAAACCCACCTCCTCGTTTACACAGACAGAGGCCTGCACCTGGTGACCCACTTCCACGTTTCCACAGGCACAGGCCTGCACCCAGTAACCCACCTCCTCATTTACACAGACACAGGCCTGCACGTTGTGACCCACCTGAACGTTTACACAGACACAGGCCTGCACCTGGTAACCCACCTCCAGATTTACACAGACACAGGTCTGCACCTGGTAACCCACCTCCAGATTTACACAGACACAGGTCTGCACCTGGTAAAACACCTCCACGTTTACACAGACACATGCCTGCACCTGGTGACCCACCTCCACGTTTACACAGACACAGGCCTGGACCTGGTGACCTACCTCCACGTTTCCACAGGAACAGGCCTGCACCCAGTAACCACCTCGATGTTAACACAGACACAGGCCTGCACCTGGTGACCCACCTCCACGTTTATACAGACACAGGCCTTCACCCGGAAACCCAGATCCACGTTTACACAGACACAGGCCTGCACCTGGTAAACCACCTCCACATTTACACAGACACATTCCTGCACCTGGTGACCAACTCCTCGTTTACACTGACACAGGCCTACACATGGTGACCGACCTCCACATTTCCACAGACACAGGCCTTCACCCGGTAACCCACCTCCACATTTACACAGACACAGGCCTGCAACTGGTAACCCATTTCTACGTTTACACAGACTCAGGCCTGCACTTGGTAACCCACCTCCTCGTTTATACAGACAGAGGCCTGCACCTGGGGACTCACTTCCACGTTTCCACAGACACAGGCCTTCACACAGTAACCCACCTCCACGCTTACACAGACACAGTCCTGCACGTGGTAACCCACCTCCACGTTTACACAGACACAGGCCAGCACCTGGTAAACCACATCCACGTTTGCACAGACACAGGCCTGTACCTGGAAACGCACCTCCACATTTACACAGACACAGGTCTGCACCCAGAAACCCACCTCGATGTTAACACAGACACAGGCCTGCACATGGTGACCCACCTCCACGTTTATACAGACACAGGCCTTCACCCTGAAACCCACCTCCACGTTTACACAGACACAGGCCTGCACCTGGTGAACCATCTCCACGTTTACACAGACACATGCCTGCACCTGGTGACCCACCTCCACGTTTCCACAGGCACAGGCCTGCACCCAGTAACCCACCTCGATGTTTACACAGACACAGGCCTGCACCTGGTGACCCACCTCCACGTTTATACAGACACAGGCCTGCACCTGGTGACCCACCTCCACGTTTACACAGACACAGGCCTGCACATGGTGACCCACCTCCACGTTTACACAGACACAGGCCTGCACCTGATGAACCACCTCCACATTTACACAGACACATGCCTGCACCTGGTGACCCAGCTCCACGTTTACACAGACACAGGCCTGCTCATGGTGACCCACCTCCACGTTTCCACAGGCACAGGCCTGCACCCAGTAACCCACCCCGATGTTAACACAGACACAGGCCTGCACATGGTGACCCACCTCCACGTTTATGCAGACACAGGCCTTCACCCGGAAACCCACCTCCACGTTTACACAGACACAGGCCTGCACCTGGTAAACCACCTCCACATTTACACAGACACATGCCTGCACCTGGTGACCCACCTCCACGTTTACACAGACACTGGCCTGCACATGGTGACCCACCTCCACGTTTCCAAAGGCACAAGCCTGCAACTTTTAACCCATTTCTACGTTTACACAGACTCAGGCCTGCACTTGGTAACCCACCTCCTCGTTTATACAGACAGAGGCCTGCACCTGGGGACTCACTTCCACGTTTCCACAGACACAGGCCTTCACACAGTAACCCACCTCCACGCTTACACAGACACAGTCCTGCACGTGGTAACCCACCTCCACGTTTACACAGACACAGGCCAGCACCTGGTAAACCACATCCACGTTTGCACAGACACAGGCCTGTACCTGGAAACGCACCTCCACATTTACACAGACACAGGTCTGCACCCAGAAACCCACCTCGATGTTAACACAGACACAGGCCTGCACATGGTGACCCACCTCCACGTTTATACAGACACAGGCCTTCACCCTGAAACCCACCTCCACGTTTACACAGACACAGGCCTGCACCTGGTGAACCATCTCCACGTTTACACAGACACATGCCTGCACCTGGTGACCCACCTCCACGTTTCCACAGGCACAGGCCTGCACCCAGTAACCCACCTCGATGTTTACACAGACACAGGCCTGCACCTGGTGACCCAACTCCACGTTTATACAGACACAGGCCTGCACCTGGTGACCCACCTCCACGTTTACACAGACACAGGCCTGCACATGGTGACCCACCTCCACGTTTACACAGACACAGGCCTGCACCTGATGAACCACCTCCACATTTACACAGACACATGCCTGCACCTGGTGACCCAGCTCCACGTTTACACAGACACAGGCCTGCTCATGGTGACCCACCTCCACGTTTCCACAGGCACAGGCCTGCACCCAGTAACCCACCCCGATGTTAACACAGACACAGGCCTGCACATGGTGACCCACCTCCACGTTTATGCAGACACAGGCCTTCACCCGGAAACCCACCTCCACGTTTACACAGACACAGGCCTGCACCTGGTAAACCACCTCCACATTTACACAGACACATGCCTGCACCTGGTGACCCACCTCCACGTTTACACAGACACTGGCCTGCACATGGTGACCCACCTCCACGTTTCCAAAGGCACAAGCCTGCAACTTTTAACCCATTTCTACGTTTACACAGACTCAGGCCTGCACTTGGTAACCCACCTCCTCCTTTAGACAGACAGAGGCCTGCACCTGGTGACTCACTTCCACGTTTCCACAGGCACAGGCCTGCACCCAGTAACCCACCTCCTCGCTTACACAGACACAGGCCTTCACCCGGTAACCCACCTCCACGTTTACACAGACACAGGCCTGCAACTGGTAACCCATTTCTACGTTTACACAGACTCAGGCCTGCACTTGGTAACCCACCTCCTCGTTTATACAGACAGAGGCCTGCATCTGGTGACTCACTTCCACGTTTCCACAGACACAGGCCTTCACCCAGTAACCCACCTCCACGCTTACACAGACACAGGCCTGCACGTGGTAACCCAACTCCACGTTTACACATACACATGCCTGCACCCGGTTCCCCACCTGAACGTTTACACAGACAAAGGACCTCACGTGGTAACCCACCTCCACGTTTACACAGACACAAGCCTGCACCTGGTAACCCACCTCCAGATTTACACAGACACAGGCCTGCACCTGGTAAAACACCTCCACGTTTAAACAGACACATGCCTGCACCTGGTGACCCACCTCCACGTTTTCGCAGGAACATGCCTGCACCCAGTAACCCACTTCGATGTTAACACAGACACAGGCCTGCACCTGGCGACCCACCTCCACGTTTATACAGACACAGGCCTTCACCCGGAAACCCAGCTCCACGTTTACACAGACACAGGCCTGCACCTGGTAAACCACCTCCACATTTACACAGACACATGCCTGCATCTGGTGACCCACCTCCACGTTTACACAGACACAGGCCTGCACATGGTGACCCACCTCCACGTTTCCACAGACACAGGCCTTCACCAGTAACCCACCTCCACGTTTACACAGACACAGGCCTGCAACTGGTAACCCATTTCTACGTTTACACAGACTCAGGCCTGCACTTGGTAACCCACCTCCTCGTTTATACAGACTGAGGCCTGCACCTGGTAACTCACTTCCACGTTTCCACAGACACAGGCCTTCACCCAGTAACCCACCTCCACGCTTACACAGACACAGGCCTGCACGTGGTAACCCACCTCCACGTTTACACAGACACACGACTGCACCCGGTTACACACCTGAACGTTTACACAGACACAGGACTGCACGTGGTAACCCACCTCCACGTTTACACAGACACAGGCCTGCACCTGGTAACCCACCTCCACGTTTACAAAGACACAGGCCTTCACCTGGCGACCCGCCTCCACGTTTATACAGACACAGGCCTTCACCCGGAAACCCAGCTCCACGTTTACACAGACACAGGCCTGCACATGGTGACCCACCTCCACGTTTCCACAGACACGGGCCTTCACCCAGTAACCCACCTCCACGTTTACACAGACACACGCCTGCACCCGGTTACCCACCTCGACGTTTACACAGACACAGGCCAGCACCTGGTAAACCACATCCACGTTTGCACAGACACAGGCCTGTACCTGGAAAGGCACCTCCACATTTACACAGACACAGGCCTGCACCCGGTAACCCACCTCCACGTTTACACAGACACAGGCCTGCACATGGTAACCCACCTCCACATTTACACAGACACAGGCCTGCACATGGTATCCGACCTCCATGTTTACACAGACACAGACCTTCACCTGGCAACCCACATCGACGTTTACACAGACACAGGCCTGCACATTGTAACCCACCTCCACGTTTACACAGACACAGGCCTTCACCCAGTAACCCACCTCCACGCTTACACAGACTCAGGCCTGCACGTGGTAACCCACCTCCACGTTTACACAGACACACGCCTGCACCCGGTTACACACCTGAACGTTTACACAGACACAGGACTGCACGTGGTAACCCACCTCCACGTTTACACAGACACAGGCATCCACATGGTAACCCACCTCCACTTTTACACAGACACAGACCTGCACATGGTAACCCACCTCCACATTTACACAGACACAGGCCTGCACATGGTAACCCACCTCCACATTTACACAGACACAGGCCTGCACATGGTATCCGACCTCCATGTTTACACAGACACAGACCTTCACCTGGCAACCCACATCGACGTTTACACAGACACAGGCCTGCACATGGTAACCCACCTCCACGTTTACACAGACACAGGACTGCACTTGGTAACCGACCTCCACGTTTACACAGAAACAAACCTGCACCTGGTAAGACACCTCCGCATTTACACAGTCACAGGCCTATACATGGTAACCCACCTCGACGTTGAAACAGACAGAGGCCTGCACGTGGTTGCCTACCACCACGTTTACACAGACACATACCTGCACCTGGTAACCCACCTCCACGTTTACAAAGACACAGGCCTTCACCGGGTAACCCACCTCCACGTTTACACAGACAGAGGCCCGCACGTGGTAACCCACCTCCACGTTTACACAGACACAGGCCTTCACCCAGTAACCCACCTCCAACTTTACACATACACAGGCCCGCACGTGCTAACCCAGCTCCATGTTTACACAGACACAGGCCTGCACATGGTAACCCACATACACGTTTACACAGACACACGACTGCACCTGGTGACCCACCTCCACGTTTACACAGACACAGGCCTGCACATGGTGACCCACCTCCACGTTTCCACAGGCACAGGCCTGCACCCAGTAACCCACCTCGATGTTTACACAGACACAGGCCTGCACCTGGTGACCCACCTCCACATTTATACAGACACAGGGCTTCACCCAGTAACCCACCTCCACGTTTACTCAGACACAAGCCTGCACTTGGTAACCGACCTCCACATTTACACAGACACAGGCCTGCACCTGGTAACCCACCTACTCATTTACACAGACACAGGCCTGCACCTGGTGACCCACTTCCACTTTTCCACAGGGACAGGCCTGCACCCAGTAACCCACCTCCATGTTTACACAGACACAGGCCGACACCTTGTGACCCACCTCCATGTTTACAAAGACACAGGCCTGCACCTGGTAAACTACCTCCACATTTACACAGACACATGCCTGCACCTGGTGACCCACCTCCACATTTACACAGACACAGGCCTGCACATGGCGACCCACCACCACTTTTCCACAGGCACAGGCCTGCACCCAGTAACCCACCTCGATGTTTACACAGACACAGGCCTGCACCTGGTGACCCACCTCCACGTTTATACAGACACGGGCCTTCACCCAGTAACCCCCCTCCACGTTTACACAGACACAGGCCTAAACTTGGTAACCGACCTCCACATTTACACAGACACAGGCCTGCACCTGGTAACCCACCTCCTCGTTTACACAGGCACAGGCCTGCACCTGGTGACCCACTTCCACGTTTCCACAGGCACAGGCCTGCACCCAGTAACCCACCTCCTCGTTTACACAGACACAGGCCTGCACGTTGTGACCCACCTGAACGTTTACACAGACACAGGCCTGCACGTGGTAACCCACCTCCACGTTTACACAGACATAGGCCTGCACCTGGTAACCCACCTCCAGATTTACACAGACACAGGTCTTCACCTGGTAAAACACCTCCACGTTTACACAGACACATGCCTGCACCTGGTGACCCACCTCCACGTTTCCACAAGAACAGGCCTGCACCCAGTAACCCACCTCGATGTTAATACAGACACAGGCCTGCACCTGGTGACCCACCTCCACGTTTATACAGACACAGGCCTTCACCCGGAAACCCAGATCCACGTTTACACAGACACAGGCCTGCTCCTGGTAAACCACCTCCACACTTACACAGACACATTCCTGCACCTGGTGACCAACTCCTCATTTACACTGACACAGGCCTGCACATGGTGACCCACCTCCACATTTCCACAGACACAGGCCTTCACCCGGTAACCCACTTCCACGTTTACACAGACACAGGCCTTCACCCAGTAACCCACCTCCAACTTTACACATACACAGGCCCGCACGTGCTAACCCAGCTCCATGTTTACACAGACACAGGCCTGCACATGGTAACCCACATACACGTTTACACAGACACACGACTGCACCTGGTGACCCACCTCCACGTTTACACAGACACAGGCCTGCACATGGTGACCCACCTCCACGTTTCCACAGGCACAGGCCTGCACCCAGTAACCCACCTCGATGTTTACACAGACACAGGCCTGCACCTGGTGACCCACCTCCACATTAATACAGACACAGGGCTTCACCCAGTAACCCACCTCCACGTTTACTCAGACACAAGCCTGCACTTGGTAACCGACCTCCACATTTACACAGACACAGGCCTGCACCTGGTAACCCACCTACTCATTTACACAGACACAGGCCTGCACCTGGTGACCCACTTCCACTTTTCCACAGGGACAGGCCTGCACCCAGTAACCCACCTCCATGTTTACACAGACACAGGCCGACACCTTGTGACCCACCTCCATGTTTACAAAGACACAGGCCTGCACCTGGTAAACTACCTCCACATTTACACAGACACATGCCTGCACCTGGTGACCCACCTCCACATTTACACAGACACAGGCCTGCACATGGCGACCCACCACCACTTTTCCACAGGCACAGGCCTGCACCCAGTAACCCACCTCGATGTTTACACAGACACAGGCCTGCACCTGGTGACCCACCTCCACGTTTATACAGACACGGGCCTTCACCCAGTAACCCCCCTCCACGTTTACACAGACACAGGCCTAAACTTGGTAACCGACCTCCACATTTACACAGACACAGGCCTGCACCTGGTAACCCACCTCCTCGTTTACACAGGCACAGGCCTGCACCTGGTGACCCACTTCCACGTTTCCACAGGCACAGGCCTGCACCCAGTAACCCACCTCCTCGTTTACACAGACACAGGCCTGCACGTTGTGACCCACCTGAACGTTTACACAGACACAGGCCTGCACGTGGTAACCCACCACCACGTTTACACAGACACAGGCCTGCACCTGGTAACCCACCTCCAGATTTACACAGACACAGGTCTTCACCTGGTAAAACACCTCCACGTTTACACAGACACATGCCTGCACCTGGTGACCCACCTCCACGTTTCCACAAGAACAGGCCTGCACCCAGTAACCCACCTCGATGTTAATACAGACACAGGCCTGCACCTGGTGACCCACCTCCACGTTTACACAGACACAGGCCTGCTCCTGGTAAACCACCTCCACACTTACACAGACACATTCCTGCACCTGGTGACCAACTCCTCATTTACACTGACACAGGCCTGCACATGGTGACCCACCTCCACATTTCCACAGACACAGGCCTTCACCCGGTAACCCACCTCCACGTTTACACAGACACAGGCCTGCAACTGGTAACCCATTTCTACGTTTACAGACTCAGGCCTGCACTTTTTAACCCACCTCCTCGTTTATACAGACAGAGGCCTGCACCTGGTGACTCACTTCCACGTTTCCACAGACACAGGCCTTCACACAGTAACCCACCTCCACACTTACACAGACACAGTCCTGCACATGGTAACCCACCTCCACGTTTACACAGAGACAGGCCAGCACCTGGTAAACCACATCCACGTTTGCACAGACACAGGCCTGTACCTGGAAACGCACCTCCACATTTACACAGACACAGGCCTGCACCCGGTAACCCACCTCCACGTTTACACAGACACAGGCCTGCACGTGGTAACCCACCTCGACGTTTACACAGACACAGGCCAGCACCTGGTAAACCACATCCACGTTTCCACAGACACAGGCCTGTACCGGGAAACGCACCTCCACATTTACACAGACACAGGGCTATACATGGTCACCCACCTCGACGTCTATACAGACACAGGCCTGCACCTGAAACCCCACCTCCACGTTGACACAGACACAGGCCTGCACATGGTAACCCACCTCCACGTCTACACAGACACAGGTCTGCACATGGTAACCCACCTCCACGTTTACACAGACACAGGCATCCACATGGTAACCCAACTCCACTTTTACACAGACACAGACCTGCACATGGTAACCCACCTCCACATTTACACAGACACAGGCCTGCACATGGTAACCCACCTCCACATTTACACAGACACAGGCCTGCACATGGTAACCCACCTCCATGTTTACACAGACATAGGCCTGCACTTGGTAACCGACCTCCACGTTTACACAGAAACAGGCCTGCACCTGGTAAACCACCTCCACATTTACACAGACACATGCCTGCACCTGGTGACCCACCTCCACGTTTACACAGACACTGGCCTGCACATGGTGACCCACCTCCACGTTTCCACAGGCACAAGACTGCAACTTGTAACCCATTTCTACGTTTACACAGACTCAGGCCTGCACTTAGTAACCCACCTCCTCGTTTAGACAGACAGAGGCCTGCACCTGGTGACTCACTTCCACGTTTATACAGACACAGGCCTTCACCCAGTAACCCACCTCTACGTTTACACAGACACAGGCCTGCACTTGGTAACCGAACTCCACATTTACACAGACACAGGCCTGCACCTGGTGACCCACTTCCACGTTTCCACAGGCACAGGCCTGCACCCAGTAACCCACCTCCTCGCTTACACAGACACAGGCCTTCACCCGGTAACCCACCTCCACGTTTACACAGACACAGGCCTGCAACTGGTAACCCATTTCTACGTTTACACAGACTCAGGCCTGCACTTGGTAACCCACCTCCTCGTTTATACAGACAGAGGCCTGCACCTGGTGACTCACTTCCACGTTTCCACAGACACAGGCATTCACCCAGTAACCCACCTCCACGCTTACACAGACACAGGCCTGCACGTGGTAACCCAACTCCACGTTTACACATACACATGCCTGCACCCGGTTCCCCACCTGAACGTTTACACAGACAAAGGACCTCACGTGGTAACCCACCTCCACGTTTACACAGACACAGGCCTGCACCTGGTAACCCACCTCCAGATTTACACAGACACAGGCCTGCACCTGGTAAAACACCTCCACGTTTAAACAGACACATGCCTGCACCTGGTGACCCACCTCCACGTTTTCGCAGGAACATGCCTGCACCCAGTAACCCACCTCGATGTTAAAACAGACACAGGCCTGCACCTGGCGACCCACCTCCACGTTTATACAGACACAGGCCTTCACCCGGAAACCCAGCTCCACGTTTACACAGACACAGGCCTGCACCTGGTAAACCACCTCCACATTTACACAGACACATGCCTGCACCTGGTGACCCACCTCCACGTTTACACAGACACAGGCCTGCACATGGTGACCCAGCTCCACGTTTCCACAGACACAGGCCTTCACCCAGTAACCCACCTCCACGTTTACACAGACACAGGCCTGCAACTGGTAACCCATTTCTACGTTTACACAGACTCAGGCCTGCACTTGGTAACCCACATCCTCGTTTATACAGACAGAGGCCTGCACCTGGTAACTCACTTCCACGTTTCCAGAGACACAGGCCTTCACCCAGTAACCCACCTCCACGCTTACACAGACACAGGCCTGCACGTGGTAACCCACCTCCACGTTTACACAGACACACGCCTGCACCCGGTTACACACCTGAACGTTTACACAGACACAGGACTGCACGTGGTAACCCACCTCCAGATTTACACAGACACAGGTCTTCACCTGGTAAAACACCTCCACGTTTACACAGACACATGCCTGCACCTGGTGACCCACCTCCACGTTTCCACAAGAACAGGCCTGCACCCAGTAACCCACCTCGATGTTAATACAGACACAGGCCTGCACCTGGTGACCCACCTCCACGTTTACACAGACACAGGCCTGCTCCTGGTAAACCACCTCCACACTTACACAGACACATTCCTGCACCTGGTGACCAACTCCTCATTTACACTGACACAGGCCTGCACATGGTGACCCACCTCCACATTTCCACAGACACAGGCCTTCACCCGGTAACCCACCTCCACGTTTACACAGACACAGGCCTGCAACTGGTAACCCATTTCTACGTTTACAGACTCAGGCCTGCACTTTTTAACCCACCTCCTCGTTTATACAGACAGAGGCCTGCACCTGGTGACTCACTTCCACGTTTCCACAGACACAGGCCTTCACACAGTAACCCACCTCCACGCTTACACAGACACAGTCCTGCACATGGTAACCCACCTCCACGTTTACACAGAGACAGGCCAGCACCTGGTAAACCACATCCACGTTTGCACAGACACAGGCCTGTACCTGGAAACGCACCTCCACATTTACACAGACACAGGCCTGCACCCGGTAACCCACCTCCACGTTTACACAGACACAGGCCTGCACGTGGTAACCCACCTCGACGTTTACACAGACACAGGCCAGCACCTGGTAAACCACATCCACGTTTCCACAGACACAGGCCTGTACCGGGAAACGCACCTCCACATTTACACAGACACAGGGCTATACATGGTCACCCACCTCGACGTCTATACAGACACAGGCCTGCACCTGAAACCCCACCTCCACGTTGACACAGACACAGGCCTGCACATGGTAACCCACCTCCACGTCTACACAGACACAGGTCTGCACATGGTAACCCACCTCCACGTTTACACAGACACAGGCATCCACATGGTAACCCAACTCCACTTTTACACAGACACAGACCTGCACATGGTAACCCACCTCCACATTTACACAGACACAGGCCTGCACATGGTAACCCACCTCCACATTTACACAGACACAGGCCTGCACATGGTAACCCACCTCCATGTTTACACAGACATAGGCCTGCACTTGGTAACCGACCTCCACGTTTACACAGAAACAGGCCTGCACCTGGTAAACCACCTCCACATTTACACAGACACATGCCTGCACCTGGTGACCCACCTCCACGTTTACACAGACACTGGCCTGCACATGGTGACCCACCTCCACGTTTCCACAGGCACAAGACTGCAACTTGTAACCCATTTCTACGTTTACACAGACTCAGGCCTGCACTTAGTAACCCACCTCCTCGTTTAGACAGACAGAGGCCTGCACCTGGTGACTCACTTCCACGTTTATACAGACACAGGCCTTCACCCAGTAACCCACCTCTACGTTTACACAGACACAGGCCTGCACTTGGTAACCGAACTCCACATTTACACAGACACAGGCCTGCACCTGGTGACCCACTTCCACGTTTCCACAGGCACAGGCCTGCACCCAGTAACCCACCTCCTCGCTTACACAGACACAGGCCTTCACCCGGTAACCCACCTCCACGTTTACACAGACACAGGCCTGCAACTGGTAACCCATTTCTACGTTTACACAGACTCAGGCCTGCACTTGGTAACCCACCTCCTCGTTTATACAGACAGAGGCCTGCACCTGGTGACTCACTTCCACGTTTCCACAGACACAGGCATTCACCCAGTAACCCACCTCCACGCTTACACAGACACAGGCCTGCACGTGGTAACCCAACTCCACGTTTACACATACACATGCCTGCACCCGGTTCCCCACCTGAACGTTTACACAGACAAAGGACCTCACGTGGTAACCCACCTCCACGTTTACACAGACACAGGCCTGCACCTGGTAACCCACCTCCAGATTTACACAGACACAGGCCTGCACCTGGTAAAACACCTCCACGTTTAAACAGACACATGCCTGCACCTGGTGACCCACCTCCACGTTTTCGCAGGAACATGCCTGCACCCAGTAACCCACCTCGATGTTAAAACAGACACAGGCCTGCACCTGGCGACCCACCTCCACGTTTATACAGACACAGGCCTTCACCCGGAAACCCAGCTCCACGTTTACACAGACACAGGCCTGCACCTGGTAAACCACCTCCACATTTACACAGACACATGCCTGCACCTGGTGACCCACCTCCACGTTTACACAGACACAGGCCTGCACATGGTGACCCAGCTCCACGTTTCCACAGACACAGGCCTTCACCCAGTAACCCACCTCCACGTTTACACAGACACAGGCCTGCAACTGGTAACCCATTTCTACGTTTACACAGACTCAGGCCTGCACTTGGTAACCCACATCCTCGTTTATACAGACAGAGGCCTGCACCTGGTAACTCACTTCCACGTTTCCAGAGACACAGGCCTTCACCCAGTAACCCACCTCCACGCTTACACAGACACAGGCCTGCACGTGGTAACCCACCTCCACGTTTACACAGACACACGCCTGCACCCGGTTACACACCTGAACGTTTACACAGACACAGGACTGCACGTGGTAACCCACCTCCACGTTTACACAGACACAGGCCTGCACCTGGTAACCCACCTCCACGTTTACAAAGACACAGGCCTTCACCTGGCGACCCACCTCCACGTTTATACAGACACAGGCCTTCACCCTGAAACCCAGCTCCACGTTTACACAGACACAGGCCTGCACATGGTGACCCACCTCCACGTTTCCACAGACACAGGCCTTCACCCAGTAACCCACCTCCACGTTTACACAGACACACGCCTGCACCCGGTTACCCACCTCGACGTTTACACAGACACAGGCCAGCACCTGGTAAACCACATCCACGTTTGCACAGACACAGGCCTGTACCTGGAAAGGCACCTCCACATTTACACAGACACAGGCCTGCACCCGGTAACCCACCTCCACGTTTACACAGACACAGGCCTGCACCTGGTACCAACCACGACTTTTACACAGATACAGGCCTGCGCATTGTACCCCACTTCCTCGTTTACACAGACACAGTCCAGCACCTGGTAAACCACCTCCACGTTTGCGCAGACACAGGCCTGTACCTGGAAACGCACCTCCACATTTACACAGACACAGGGCTATACATAGTCACCCACCTCGACGTCTATACAGACACAGGCCTGCACCTGAAACCCCACCTCCACGTTGACACAGACACAGGCCTGCACATGGTAACCCACCTCCACGTCTACACAGACACAGGCCTGCACATGGTAACCCACCTCCACATTTACACAGACACAGGCCTGCACATGGTAACCCACCTCCATGTTTAAACAGACATAGGCCTGCACTTGGTAACCGACCTCCACGTTTACTGAGAAACAGGCCTGCACCTGGTAACACACCTCCGCATTTACACAGTCACAGGGCTATACATGGTCACCCACTTCGACGTCTATACAGACACAGGCCTGCACTTCATACCCAACCTCCACGTTGACATAGACACAGGCCTGCACATGGTAACCCACCTCCACGTTTACACAGACACAGGCCTACACATGGTAACCCACCTCCACGTTTACACAGACACAGGCCTGCACATGGTAACCCACCTCCACGTTTACACAGACACATGCCTCCACAGGGTAACCCACTTCAACGTTTACACAGACACAGGCCTGCACCCAGTCCCACCTCCACGTTTACAAAGACACAGGCCAGCACCTGGTATCCGACCTCCATGTTTACACAGACACAGACCTTCACCTGGCAACCCACATCGACGTTTACACAGACACAGGCCTGCACATGGTAACCCACCTCCACGTTTACACAGACACAGGACTGCACTTGGTAACCGACCTCCACGTTTACACAGAAACAAACCTGCACCTGGTAAGACACCTCCGCATTTACACAGTCACAGGTCTATACATGGTAACCCACCTCGACGTTGAAACAGACAGAGGCCTGCACGTGGTTGCCTACCACCACGTTTACACAGACACATACCTGCACCTGGTAACCCACCTCCATGTTTACAAAGACACAGGCCTTCACCGGGTAACCCACCTCCACGTTTACACAGACAGAGGCCCGCACGTGGTAACCCACCTCCACGTTTACACAGACACAGGCCTTCACCCAGTAACCCACCTCCAACTTTACACATACACAGGCCCGCACATGCTAACCCACCTCCATGTTTACACAGACACAGGCCTGCACGTGGTAACCCACATACACGTTTACACAGACACACGACTGCACCTGGTGACCCACCTCCACGTTTACACAGACACAGGCCTGCACATGGTGACCCACCTCCACGTTTCCACAGGCACAGGCCTGCACCCAGTAACCCACCTCGATGTTTACACAGACACAGGCCTGCACCTGGTGACCCACCTCCACATTTATACAGACACAGGGCTTCACCCAGTAACCCACCTCCACGTTTACTCAGACACAAGACTGCACTTGGTAACCGACCTCCACATTTACACAGACACAGGCCTGCACCTGGTAACCCACCTCCTCATTTACACAGACACAGGCCTGCACCTGGTGACCCACTTCCACGTTTCCACAGGGACAGGCCTGCACCCAGTAACCCACCTCCATGTTTACACAGACACAGGCCTACACCTTGTGACCCACCTCCATGTTTACACAGACACAGGCCTGCACCTGGTAAACTACCTCCACATTTACACAGACACATGCCTGCACCTGGTGACCCACCTCCACATTTACACAGACACAGGCCTGCACATGGCGACCCACCACCACTTTTCCACAGGCACAGGCCTGCACCCAGTAACCCACCTCGATGTTTACACAGACACAGGCCTGCACCTGGTGACCCACCTCCACGTTTATACAGACACAGGCCTTCACCCAGTAACCCCCCTCCACGTTTACACAGACACAGGCCTAAACTTGGTAACCGACCTCCACATTTACACAGACACAGGCCTGCACCTGGTAACCCACCTCCTCGTTTACACAGGCACAGGCCTGCACCTGGTGACCCACTTCCACGTTTCCACAGGCACAGGCCTGCACCCAGTAACCCACCTCCTCGTTTACACAGACACAGGCCTGCACGTTGTGACCCAACTGAACATTTACACAGACACAGGCCTGCACGTGGTAACCCACCTCCACGTTTACACAGACACAGGCCTGCACCTGGTAACCCACCTCCAGATTTACACAGACACACGTCTGCACCTGGTAAAACACCTCCACGTTTACACAGACACATGCCTGCACCTGGTAACCCACCTCCACGTTTACACAGACACAGGCCTGGACCTGGTGACCCACCTCCACGTTTCCACAAGAACAGGCCTGCACCCAGTAACCCACCTCGATGTTAACACAGACACAGGCCTGCACCTGGTGATCCACCTCCACGTTTACACAGACACAGGCCTGCACCTGGTAAACCACCTCCACATTTACACAGACACATTCCTGCACCTGGTGACCAACTCCTCGTTTACACTGACACAGGCCTGCACATGGTGACTCACCTCCACATTTCCACAGACACAGGCCTTCACCCGGTAACCCACCTCCACGTTTACACAGACACAGGCCTGCAACTGGTAACCCATTTCTACGTTTACACAGTCTCAGGCCTGCACTTTTTAACCCACCTCCTCGTTTATACAGACAGAGGCCTGCACCTGGTGACTCACTTCCACGTTTCCACAGACACAGGCCTTCACACAGTAACCCACCTCCACGCTTACACAGACACAGTCCTGCACATGGTAACCCACCTCCACGTTTACACAGAGACAGGCCAGCACCTGGTAAACCACATCCACGTTTGCACAGACACAGGCCTGTACCTGGAAACGCACCTCCACATTTACACAGACACAGGCCTGCACCCGGTAACCCACCTCCACGTTTACACAGACACAGGCTTGCACGTGGTAACCCACCTCGACGTTTACACAGACACAGGCCAGCACCTGGTAAACCACATCCACGTTTCCACAGACACAGGCCTGTACCTGGAAACGCACCTCCACATTTACACAGACACAGGGCTATACATGGTCACCCACCTCGACGTCTATACAGACACAGTCCTGCACCTGAAACCCCACCTCCACGTTGACACAGACACAGGCCTGCACAGGGTAACCCACCTCCACGTCTACACAGACACAGGCCTGCACATGGTAACCCACCTCCACGTTTACACAGACACAGGCATCCACATGGTAACCCACCTCCACTTTTACACAGACACAGACCTGCACATGGTAACCCACCTCCACATTTACAAAGACACAGGCCTGCACATGGTAACCCACCTCCACATTTACACAGACACAGGCCTGCACATGGTAACCCACCTCCATGTTTACACAGACATAGGCCTGCACTTGGTAACCGACCTCCACGTTTACACAGAAACAGGCCTGCACCTGGTAACACACCTCCGCATTTACACAGTCACAGGGCTATACATGGTCACCCACTTCGACGTCTATACAGACACAGGCCTGCACTTCATACCCAACCTCCACGTTGACATAGACACAGGCCTGCACATGGTAACCCACCTCCACGTTTACACAGACACAGGCCTACACATGGTAACCCACCTCCACGCTTACACAGACACAGTCCTGCACATGGTAACCCACCTCCACGTTTACACAGAGACAGGCCAGCACCTGGTAAACCACATCCACGTTTGCACAGACACAGGCCTGTACCTGGAAACGCACCTCCACATTTACACAGACACAGGCCTGCACCCGGCAACCCACCTCCACGTTTACACAGACACAGGCCTGCACGTGGTAACCCACCTCGACGTTTACACAGACACAGGCCTGCACCTGGTGACCCACTTCCACGTTTCCACAGGGACAGGCCTGCACCCAGTAACCCACCTCCATGTTTACACAGACACAGGCCTACACCTTGTGACCCACCTCCACGTTTACACAGACACAGGCCTGCACCTGGTAAACTACCTCCACATTTACACAGACACATGCCTGCACCTGGTGACCCAGCTCCACATTTACACAGACACAGGCCTGCACATGGCGACCCACCACCACGTTTCCACAGGCACAGGCCTGCACCCAGTAACCCACCTCGATGTTTACACAGACACAGGCCTGCACCTGGTGACCCTCCTCCACGTTTATACAGACACAGGCCTTTACCCAGTAACCCCCCTCCACGTTTACACAGACACAGGCCTAAACTTGGTAACCGACCTCCACATTTACACAAACACAGGCCTGCACCTGGTAACCCACCTCCTCGTTTACACAGGCACAGGCCTGCACCTGGTGACCCACTTCCATGTTTCCACAGGCACAGGCCTGCACCCAGTAACCCACCTCCTCGTTTACACAGACACAGGCCTGCACGTTGTGACCCACCTGAACGTTTACACAGACACAGGCCTGCACATGGTAACCCCCCTCCACGTTTACACAGACACAGGCCTGCACCTGGTAACCCACCTCCAGATTTACACAGACACAGGTCTGCACCTGGTAAAACACCTCCACGTTTACACAGACACATGCCTGCACCTGGTGACCCACCTCCACGTTTACACAGACACAGGCCTGGACCTGGTGACCCACCTCCACGTTTCCACAAGAACAGGCCTGCACCCAGTAACCCACCTCGATGTTAACACAGACACAGGCCTGCACCTGGTGACCTACCTCCACGTTTATACAGACACAGGCCTTCACCCGGAAACCCAGATCCACGTTTATACAGACACAGGCCTTCACCCAGTAACCCCCCTCCACGTTTACACAGACACAGGCCTAAACTTGGTAACCGACCTCCACATTTACACAGACACAGGCCTGCACCTGGTAACCCACCTCCTCGTTTACACAGGCACAGGCCTGCACCTGGTGACCCACTTCCACGTTTCCACAGGCACAGGCCTGCACCCAGTAACCCACCTCCTCGTTTACACAGACACAGGCCTGCACGTTGTGACCCACCTGAACGTTTACACAGACACAGGCCTGCACGTGGTAACCCACCTCCACGTTTACACAGACACATGCCTGCACCTGGTGACCCACCTCCACGTTTACACAGACACAGGCCTGGACCTGGTGACCCACCTCCACGTTTCCACAAGAACAGGCCTGCACCCAGTAACCCACCTCGATGTTAACACAGACACAGGCCTGCACCTGGTGACCCACCTCCACGTTTTTACAGACACAGGCCTTCACCCGGAAACCCAGATCCACGTTTACACAGACAAAGGCCTGCACCTGGTGACCCACCTCCACGTTTACACAGACACAGGCCTGCACATGGTGACCCACCTCCACGTTTCCACAGACACAGGCCTTCACCCAGTAACCCACCTCCACGTTTACACAGACACAGGCCTGCAACTGGTAACCCATTTCTACGTTTACACAGACTCAGGCCTGCACTTGGTAACCCACCTCCTCGTTTATACAGACAGAGGCCTGCACCTGGTGACTCACGTCCACGTTTCCACATACACAGGCCTTCACCCAGTAACCCACCTCCTCGTTTACACAGACACACGCCTGCACCCGGTTACCCACCTCGACGTTTACACAGACACAGGCCAGCACCTGGTAAACCACATCCACGTTTGCACAGACACAGGCCTGCACCCGGTAACCCACCTCCATGTTTACACAGACACAGGCCTGCACCTGGTAACCCACCTCCTCATTTACACAGACACAGGCCTGCACATGGTGACCCACTTCCACGTTTCCACAGGGACAGGCCTGCACCCAGTAACCCACCTCCATGTTTACACAGACACAGGCCTACACCTTGTGACCCACCTCCACGTTTACACAGACACAGGCCTGCACCTGGTAAACTACCTCCACATTTACACAGACACATGCCTGCACCTGGTGACCCAGCTCCACATTTACACAGACACAGGCCTGCACATGGCGACCCACCACCACTTTTCCACAGGCACAGGCCTGCACCCAGTAACCCACCTCGATGTTTACACAGACACAGGCCTGCACCTGGTGACCCTCCTCCACGTTTATACAGACACAGGCCTTTACCCAGTAACCCCCCTCCACGTTTACACAGACACAGGCCTAAACTTGGTAACCGACCTCCACATTTACACAAACACAGACCTGCACCTGGTAACCCACCTCCTCGTTTACACAGGCACAGGCCTGCACCTGGTGACCCACTTCCATGTTTCCACAGGCACAGGCCTGCACCCAGTAACCCACCTCCTCGTTTACACAGACACAGGCCTGCACGTTGTGACCCACCTGAACGTTTACACAGACACAGGCCTGCACATGGTAACCCCCCTCCACGTTTACACAGACACAGGCCTGCACCTGGTAACCCACCTCCAGATTTACACAGACACAGGTCTGCAACTGGTAAAACACCTCCATGTTTACACAGACACATGCCTGCACCTGGTGACCCACCTCCACGTTTACACAGACACAGGCCTGGACCTGGTGACCCACCTCCACGTTTCCACAAGAACAGGCCTGCACCCAGTAACCCACATCGATGTTAACACAGACACAGGCCTGCACCTGGTGACCCACCTCCACGTTTATACAGACACAGGCCTTCACCCGGAAACCCAGATCCACGTTTATACAGACACAGGCCTTCACCCAGTAACCCCCCTCCACGTTTACACAGACACAGGCCTAAACTTGGTAACCGACCTCCACATTTACACAGACACAGGCCTGCACCTGGTAACCCACCTCCTCGTTTACACAGGCACAGGCCTGCACCTGGTGACCCACTTCCACGTTTCCACAGGCACAGGCCTGCACCCAGTAACCCACCTCCTCGTTTACACAGACACAGGCCTGCTCGTTGTGACCCACCTGAACGTTTACACAGACACAGGCCTGCACGTGGTAACCCACCTCCACGTTTACACAGACACATGCCTGCACCTGGTGACCCACCTCCACGTTTACACAGACACAGGCCTGGACCTGGTGACCCACCTCCACGTTTCCACAAGAACAGGCCTGCACCCAGTAACCCACCTCGATGTTAACACAGACACAGGCCTGCACCTGGTGACCCACCTCCACGTTTTTACAGACACAGGCCTTCACCCGGAAACCCAGATCCACGTTTACACAGACAAAGGCCTGCACCTGGTGACCCACCTCCACGTTTACACAGACACAGGCCTGCACATGGTGACCCACCTCCATGTTTCCACATACACAGGCCTTCACCCAGTAACCCACCTCCACGTTTACACAGACACACGCCTGCACCCGGTTACCCACCTCGACGTTTACACAGACACAGGCCAGCACCTGGTAAACCACATCCACGTTTGCACAGACACAGGCCTGCACCCGGTAACCCACCTCCATGTTTACACAGACACAGGCCTGCACCTGGTAACCCGCCACGACGTTTACACAGATACATGCCTGCGCATTGTACCCCACCTCCTCATTTACACTGACACAGGCCTGCACCTGGTGACCCACTTCCACGTTTCCACAGGGACAGGCCTGCACCCAGTAACCCACCTGCATGTTTACACAGACACAGGCCTGCACGTTGTGACCCACCTCCACGTTTACACAGACACAGGCCTGCACATGGTAACCCACCTCCAGATTTACACAGACACAGGTCTGCACCTGGTAAAATACCTCCACGTTTATACAGACACATGCCTGCACCTGGTGACCCACCTCCACGTTTACACAGACACAGGCCTGGACCTGGTGACCCACCTCCACGTTTCCACCGGAACAGGCCTGCACCCAGTAACCCACCTCGATGTTAACACAGACACAGGCCTGCACCTGGTGACCCACCTCCACGTTTATACAGACACAGGCCTTCACCCGGAAACCCAGATCCACGTTTATACAGACACAGGCCTGCACCTGGTAAACCACCTCCACATTTACACAGACACATTCCTGCACCTGGTGACCAACTCCTCGTTTACACTGACACAGGCCTGCACATGGTGACCCATCTCCACATTTCCACAGACACAGGCCTTCACCCGGTAACCCACCTCCACGTTTACACAGACACAGGCCTGCAACTGGTAACCCATTTCTACGTTTACACAGACACAGGCCAGCACCTGGTAAACCACATCCACGTTTGCACAGACACAGGCCTGTACCTGGAAACGCACCTCCACATTTACACAGACACATGCCTGGACCTGTTGACCCACCTCCACGTTTCCACCGGAACAGGCCTGCACCCAGTAACCCACCTCGATGTTAACACAGCAACAGGCCTGCACATGGTGACCCACCTCCACGTTTATACAGACACAGGCCTTCACCTGGTGAACCATCTCCACGTTTACACAGACACATGCCTGCACCTGGTGACCCACCTCCACGTTTCCACAGGCACAGGCCTGCACCCAGTAACCCACCTCCATGTTTACACAGACACAGGCCTGCACGTTGTGACCCACCTCCACGTTTACACAGACACAGGCCTGCACATGGTAACCCACCTCCAGATTTACACAGACACAGGTCTGCACCTGGTAAAATACCTCCACGTTTACACAGACACATGCCTGGACCTGGTGACCCACCTCCACGTTTCCACCGGAACAGGCCTGCACCCAGTAACCCACCTCGATGTTAACACAGACACAGGCCTGCACCTGGTGACCCACCTCCACGTTTATACAGACACAGGCCTTCACCCGGAAACCCAGATCCACGTTTATACAGACACAGGCCTGCACCTGGTAAACCACCTCCACATTTACACAGACACATTCCTGCACCTGGTGACCAACTCCTCGTTTACACTGACACAGGCCTGCACATGGTGACCCATCTCCACATTTCCACAGACACAGGCCTTCACCCGGTAACCCACCTCCACGTTTACACAGACACATGACTGCAACTGGTAACCCATTTCTACGTTTACACAGACACAGGCCAGCACCTGGTAAACCACATCCACGTTTGCACAGACACAGGCCTGTACCTGGAAACGCACCTCCACATTTACACAGACACAGGCCTGCACCCAGAAACCCACCTCGATGTTAACACAGCAACAGGCCTGCACATGGTGACCCACCTCCACGTTTATACAGACACAGGCCTTCACCTGGTGAAACATCTCCACGTTTACACAGACACATGCCTGCACCTGGTGACCCACCTCCACGTTTCCACCGGAACAGGCCTGCACCCAGTAACCCACCTCGATGTTAACACAGACACAGGCCTGCACCTGGTGACCCACCTCCACGTTTATACAGACACAGGCCTTCACCCGGAAACCCAGATCCACGTTTATACAGACACAGGCCTGCACCTGGTAAACCACCTCCACATTTACACAGACACATTCCTGCACCTGGTGACCAACTCCTCGTTTACACTGACACAGGCCTGCACATGGTGACCCATCTCCACATTTCCACAGACACAGGCCTTCACCCGGTAACCCACCTCCACGTTTACACAGACACATGCCTGCAACTGGTAACCCATTTCTACGTTTACACAGACACAGGCCAGCACCTGGTAAACCACATCCACGTTTGCACAGACACAGGCCTGTACCTGGAAACGCACCTCCACATTTACACAGACACAGGCCTGCACCCAGAAACCCACCTCGATGTTAACACAGCAACAGGCCTGCACATGGTGACCCACCTCCACGTTTATACAGACACAGGCCTTCACCTGGTGAACCATCTCCACGTTTATACAGACACAGGCCTGCACCTGGTAAACCACCTCCACATTTACACAGACACATGCCTGCACCTGGTGACCCACCTCCACGTTTACACAGACACAGGCCTGCACATGGTGACCCACCTCCACGTTTACACAGACACAGGCCTGCACCTGGTGAACCACCTCCACGTTTACACAGACACATGCCTGCACCTGGTGACCCACCTCCACGTTTACACAGACACAGGCCTGCTCATGGTGACCCACCTCCACGTTTCCACAGGCACAGGCCTGCACCCAGTAACCCACCACGATGTTAACACAGAGACAGGCCTGCACATGGTGACCCACCTCCACGTTTATGCAGACACAGGCCTTCACCCGGAAACCCACCTCCACGTTTACACAGACACAGGCCTGCACCTGGTGAACCACCTCCACATTTACACAAACACATGCCTGCACCTGGTGACCCACCTCCACGTTTACACAGACACAGGCCTGCTCATGGTGACCCACCTCCACGTTTCCACAGGCACAGGCCTCCACCCAGTAACCCACCACGATGTTAACACAGAGACAGGCCTGCACATGGTGACCCACCTCCACGTTTATGCAGACACAGGCCTTCACCCGGAAACCCACCTCCACGTTTACACAGACACAGGCCTGCACCTGGTGACCAACTCCTCGTTTACACTGACACAGGCCTGCACCTGGTGACCCACCTCCACGTTTATACAGACACAGGCCTGCACCTGGTAAACCACCTCCACATTTACACAGACACATGCCTGCACCTGGTGACCCACCTCCACGTTTACACAGACACAGGCCTGCACATGGTGACCCACCTCCACGTTTACACAGACACAGGCCTGCACCTGGTGAACCACCTCCACATTTACACAGACACATGCCTGCACCTGGTGACCCACCTCCACGTTTACACAGACACAGGCCTGCTCATGGTGACCCACCTCCACGTTTCCACAGGCACAGGCCTGCACCCAGTAACCCACCACGATGTTAACACAGAGACAGGCCTGCACATGGTGACCCACCTCCACGTTTATGCAGACACAGGCCTTCACCCGGAAACCCACCTCCACGTTTACACAGACACAGGCCTGCACCTGGTGAACCACCTCCACATTTACACAAACACATGCCTGCACCTGGTGACCCACCTCCACGTTTACACAGGCACAGGCCTGCTCATGGTGACCCACCTCCACGTTTCCACAGGCACAGGCCTGCACCCAGTAACCCACCTCGACGTTTACACAGACACAGGCCAGCACCTGGTAAACCACATCCACGTTTGCACAGACACAGGCCTGCACCCGGTAACCCACCTCCATGTTTACACAGACAGAGGCCTGCACCTGGTAACCCGCCACGACGTTTACACAGATACATGCCTGCGCATTGTACCCCACCTCCTCATTTACACTGACACAGGCCTGCACCTGGTGGCCCACTTCCACGTTTCCACAGGGACAGGCCTGCACCCAGTAACCCACCTCCATGTTTACACAGACACAGGCCTGCACGTTGTGACCCACCTCCACGTTTACACAGACACAGGCCTGCACATGGTAACCCACCTCCAGATTTACACAGACACAGGTCTGCACCTGGTAAAATACCTCCACGTTTACACAGACACATGCCTGCACCTGGTGACCCACCTCCACGTTTACACAGACACAGGCCTGGACCTGGTGACCCACCTCCACGTTTCCACCGGAACAGGCCTGCACCCAGTAACCCACCTCGATGTTAACACAGACACAGGCCTGCACCTGGTGACCCACCTCCACGTTTATACAGACACAGGCCTTCACCCGGAAACCCAGATCCACGTTTATACAGACACAGGCCTGCACCTGGTAAACCACCTCCACATTTACACAGACACATTCCTGCACCTGGTGACCAACTCCTCGTTTACACTGACACAGGCCTGCACATGGTGACCCATCTCCACATTTCCACAGACACAGGCCTTCACCCGGTAACCCACCTCCACGTTTACACAGACACAGGCCTGCAACTGGTAACCCATTTCTACGTTTACACAGACACAGGCCAGCACCTGGTAAACCACATCCACGTTTGCACAGACACAGGCCTGTACCTGGAAACGCACCTCCACATTTACACAGACACATGCCTGGACCTGGTGACCCACCTCCACGTTTCCACCGGAACAGGCCTGCACCCAGTAACCCACCTCGATGTTAACACAGCAACAGGCCTGCACATGGTGACCCACCTCCACGTTTATACAGACACAGGCCTTCACCTAGTGAACCATCTCCACGTTTACACAGACACATGCCTGCACCTGGTGACCCACCTCCACGTTTCCACAGGCACAGGCCTGCACCCAGTAACCCACCTCCATGTTTACACAGACACAGGCCTGCACGTTGTGACCCACCTCCACGTTTACACAGACACAGGCCTGCACATGGTAACCCACCTCCAGATTTACACAGACACAGGTCTGCACCTGGTAAAATACCTCCACGTTTACACAGACACATGCCTGGACCTGGTGACCCACCTCCACGTTTCCACCGGAACAGGCCTGCACCCAGTAACCCACCTCGATGTTAACACAGACACAGGCCTGCACCTGGTGACCCACCTCCACGTTTATACAGACACAGGCCTTCACCCGGAAACCCAGATCCACGTTTATACAGACACAGGCCTGCACCTGGTAAACCACCTCCACATTTACACAGACACATTCCTGCACCTGGTGACCAACTCCTCGTTTACACTGACACAGGCCTGCACATGGTGACCCATCTCCACATTTCCACAGACACAGGCATTCACCCGGAAACCCAGATCCACGTTTATACAGACACAGGCCTGCACCTGGTAAACCACCTCCACATTTACACAGACACATTCCTGCACCTGGTGACCAACTCCTCGTTTACACTGACACAGGCCTGCACATGGTGACCCATCTCCACATTTCCACAGACACAGGCCTTCACCCGGTAACCCACCTCCACGTTTACACAGACACATGCCTGCAACTGGTAACCCATTTCTACGTTTACACAGACACAGGCCAGCACCTGGTAAACCACATCCACGTTTGCACAGACACAGGCCTGTACCTGGAAACGCACCTCCACATTTACACAGACACAGGCCTGCACCCAGAAACCCACCTCGATGTTAACACAGCAACAGGCCTGCACATGGTGACCCACCTCCACGTTTATACAGACACAGGCCTTCACCTGGTGAACCATCTCCACGTTTACACAGACACATGCCTGCACCTGGTGACCCACCTCCACGTTTCCACAGGCACAGGCCTGCACCCAGTAACCCACCTCGATGTTTACACAGACACAGGCCTGCACCTGGTGACCCACCTCCACGTTTATACAGACACAGGCCTGCACCTGGTAAACCACCTCCACATTTACACAGACACATGCCTGCACCTGGTGACCCACCTCCACGTTTACACAGACACAGGCCTGCACATGGTGACCCACCTCCACGTTTACACAGACACAGGCCTGCACCTGGTGAACCACCTCCACATTTACACAGACACATGCCTGCACCTGGTGACCCACCTCCACGTTTACACAGACACAGGCCTGCTCATGGTGACCCACCTCCACGTTTCCACAGGCACAGGCCTGCACCCAGTAACCCACCACGATGTTAACACAGAGACAGGCCTGCACATGGTGAACCACCTCCACGTTTATGCAGACACAGGCCTTCACCCGGAAACCCACCTCCACGTTTACACAGACACAGGCCTGCACCTGGTGAACCACCTCCACATTTACACAAACACATGCCTGCACCTGGTGACCCACCTCCACGTTTCCACAGGCACAGGCCTGCACCCAGTAACCCACCACGATGTTAACACAGAGACAGGCCTGCACATGGTAACCCACCACGATGTTAACACAGAGACAGGCCTGCACATGGTGACCCACCTCCACGTTTATGCAGACACAGGCCTTCACCGGGAAACCCACCTCCACGTTTACACAGACACAGGCCTGCACCTGGTGACCAACTCCTCGTTTACACTGACACAGGCCTGCACCTGGTGACCCACCTCCACGTTTATACAGACACAGGCCTGCACCTGGTAAACCACCTCCACATTTACACAGACACATGCCTGCACCTGGTGACCCACCTCCACGTTTACACAGACACAGGCCTGCACATGGTAACCCACCTCCAGATTTACACAGACACAGGTCTGCACCTGGTAAAATACCTCCACGTTTACACAGACACATGCCTGCACCTGGTGACCCACCTCCACGTTTACACAGACACAGGCCTGGACCTGGTGACCCACCTCCACGTTTCCACCGGAACAGGCCTGCACCCAGTAACCCACCTCGATGTTAACACAGACACAGGCCTGCACCTGGTGACCCACCTCCACGTTTATACAGACACAGGCCTTCACCCGGAAACCCAGATCCACGTTTATACAGACACAGGCCTGCACCTGGTAAACCACCTCCACATTTACACAGACACATTCCTGCACCTGGTGACCAACTCCTCGTTTACACTGACACAGGCCTGCACATGGTGACCCATCTCCACATTTCCACAGACACAGGCCTTCACCCGGTAACCCACCTCCACGTTTACACAGACACAGGCCTGCAACTGGTAACCCATTTCTACGTTTACACAGACACAGGCCAGCACCTGGTAAACCACATCCACGTTTGCACAGACACAGGCCTGTACCTGGAAACGCACCTCCACATTTACACAGACACATGCCTGGACCTGGTGACCCACCTCCACGTTTCCACCGGAACAGGCCTGCACCCAGTAACCCACCTCGATGTTAACACAGCAACAGGCCTGCACATGGTTACCCACCTCCACGTTTATACAGACACAGGCCTTCACCTAGTGAACCATCTCCACGTTTACACAGACACATGCCTGCACCTGGTGACCCACCTCCACGTTTCCACAGGCACAGGCCTGCACCCAGTAACCCACCTCCATGTTTACACAGACACAGGCCTGCACGTTGTGACCCACCTCCACGTTTACACAGACACAGGCCTGCACATGGTAACCCACCTCCAGATTTACACAGACACAGGTCTGCACCTGGTAAAATACCTCCACGTTTACACAGACACATGCCTGGACCTGGTGACCCACCTCCACGTTTCCACCGGAACAGGCCTGCACCCAGTAACCCACCTCGATGTTAACACAGACACAGGCCTGCACCTGGTGACCCACCTCCACGTTTATACAGACACAGGCCTTCACCCGGAAACCCAGATCCACGTTTATACAGACACAGGCCTGCACCTGGTAAACCACCTCCACATTTACACAGACACATTCCTGCACCTGGTGACCAACTCCTCGTTTACACTGACACAGGCCTGCACATGGTGACCCATCTCTACATTTCCACAGACACAGGCCTTCACCCGGTAACCCACCTCCACGTTTACACAGACACATGCCTGCAACTGGTAACCCATTTCTACGTTTACACAGACACAGGCCAGCACCTGGTAAACCACATCCACGTTTGCACAGACACAGGCCTGTACCTGGAAACGCACCTCCACATTTACACAGACACAGGCCTGCACCCAGAAACCCACCTCGATGTTAACACAGCAACAGGCCTGCACATGGTGACCCACCTCCACGTTTATACAGACACAGGCCTTCACCTGGTGAACCATCTCCACCTTTACACAGACACATGCCTGCACCTGGTGACCCACCTCCACGTTTCCACAGGCACAGGCCTGCACCCAGTAACCCACCTCGATGTTTACACAGACACAGGCCTGCACCTGGTGACCCACCTCCACGTTTATACAGACACAGGCCTGCACCTGGTAAACCACCTCCACATTTACACAGACACATGCCTGCACCTGGTGACCCACCTCCACGTTTACACAGACACAGGCCTGCACATGGTGACCCACCTCCACGTTTACACAGACACAGGCCTGCACCTGGTGAACCACCTCCACATTTACACAGACACATGCCTGCACCTGGTGACCCACCTCCACGTTTACACAGACACAGGCCTGCTCATGGTGACCCACCTCCACGTTTCCACAGGCACAGGCCTGCACCCAGTAACCCACCACGATGTTAACACAGAGACAGGCCTGCACATGGTGAACCACCTCCACGTTTATGCAGACACAGGCCTTCACCCGGAAACCCACCTCCACGTTTACACAGACACAGGCCTGCACCTGGTGAACCACCTCCACATTTACACAAACACATGCCTGCACCTGGTGACCCACCTCCACGTTTCCACAGGCACAGGCCTGCACCCAGTAACCCACCACGATGTTAACACAGAGACAGGCCTGCACATGGTAACCCACCACGATGTTAACACAGAGACAGGCCTGCACATGGTGACCCACCTCCACGTTTATGCAGACACAGGCCTTCACCGGGAAACCCACCTCCACGTTTACACAGACACAGGCCTGCACCTGGTGACCAACTCCTCGTTTACACTGACACAGGCCTGCACCTGGTGACCCACCTCCACGTTTATACAGACACAGGCCTGCACCTGGTAAACCACCTCCACATTTACACAGACACATGCCTGCACCTGGTGACCCACCTCCACGTTTACACAGACACAGGCCTGCACATGGTGACCCACCTCCACGTTTACACAGACACAGGCCTGCACCTGGTGAACCACCTCCACATTTACACAGACACATGCCTGCACCTGGTGACCCACCTCCACGTTTACACAGACACAGGCCTGCTCATGGTGACCCACCTCCACGTTTCCACAGGCACAGGCCTGCACCCAGTAACCCACCACGATGTTAACACAGAGTCAGGCCTGCACATGGTGACCCACCTCCACGTTTATGCAGACACAGGCCTTCACCCGGAAACCCACCTCCACGTTTACACAGACACAGGCCTGCACCTGGTGAACCACCTCCACATTTACACAAACACATGCCTGCACCTGGTGACCCACCTCCACGTTTACACAGACACAGGCCTGCTCATGGTGACCCACCTCCACGTTTCCACAGGCACAGGCCTGCACCCAGTAACCCACCACGATGTTAACACAGAGACAGGCCTGCACATGGTGACCCACCTCCACGTTTATGCAGACACAGGCCTGCACCTGGTGACCAACTCCTCGTTTACACTGACACAGGCCTGCACATGGTGACC
Source organism: Hypanus sabinus (assembly GCF_030144855.1). Taxonomy (NCBI): domain Eukaryota; kingdom Metazoa; phylum Chordata; class Chondrichthyes; order Myliobatiformes; family Dasyatidae; genus Hypanus; species Hypanus sabinus. The sequence continues at coordinate 57,947,821 of NC_082721.1, read as the reverse complement.
CACCTCCACATTTCCACAGACACAGGCCTTCACCCGGTAACCCACCTCCACGTTTACACAGACACAGGCCTGCAACTGGTAACCCATTTCTACGTTTACACAGACTCAGGCCTGCACTTTTTAACCCACCTCCTCGTTTATACAGACAGAGGCCTGCACCTGGTGACTCACTTCCACGTTTCCACAGACACAGGCCTTCACACAGTAACCCACCTCCACGCTTACACAGACACAGTCCTGCACATGGTAACCCACCTCCACGTTTACACAGAGACAGGCCAGCACCTGGTAAACCACATCCACGTTTGCACAGACACAGGCCTGTACCTGGAAACGCACCTCCACATTTACACAGACACAGGCCTGCACCCGGTAACCCACCTCCACGTTTACACAGACACAGGCCTGCACGTGGTAACCCACCTCGACGTTTACACAGACACAGGTCAGCACCTGGTAAACCACATCCACGTTTGCACAGACACAGGCCTGTACCTGGAAACGCACCTCGATGTTAACACAGCAACAGGCCTGCACATGGTGACCCACCTCCACGTTTATACAGACACAGGCCTTCACCCGTAAACCCACCTCCACGTTTACACAGACACAGGCCTGCACCTGGTGAACCATCTCCACGTTTACACAGACACATGCCTGCACCTGGTGACCCACCTCCACGTTTCCACAGGCACAGGCCTGCACCCAGTAACCCACCTCGATGTTTACACAGACACAGGCCTGCACCTGGTGACCCACCTCCACGTTTATACAGACACAGGCCTGCACCTGGTAAACCACCTCCACATTTACACAGACACATGCCTGCACCTGGTGACCCACCTCCACGTTTACACAGACACAGGCCTGCTCATGGTGACCCACCTCCACGTTTACACAGAAACAGGCCTGCACCTGGTGAACCACCTCCACATTTACACAGACACATGCCTGCACCTGGTGACACAACTCCACGTTTACACAGACACAGGCCTGCTCATGGTGACCCACCTCCACGTTTCCACAGGCACAGGCCTGCACCCAGTAACCCACCACGATGTTAACACAGAGACAGGCCTGCACATGGTGACCCACCTCCACGTTTATGCAGACACAGGCCTTCACCCGGAAACCCACCTCCACGTCTACACAGACACAGGCCTGCACCTGGTGACCAACTCCTCGTTTACACTGACACAGGCCTGCACATGGTGACCCACCTCCACATTTCCACAGACACAGGCCTTCACCCGGTAACCCACCTCCACGTTTACACAGACACAGGCCTGCAACTGGTAACCCATTTCTACGTTTACACAGACTCAGGCCTGCACTTTTTAACCCACCTCCTCGTTTATACAGACAGAGGCCTGCACCTGGTGACTCACTTCCACGTTTCCACAGACACAGGCCTTCACACAGTAACCCACCTCCACGCTTACACAGACACAGTCCTGCACATGGTAACCCACCTCCACGTTTACACAGAGACAGGCCAGCACCTGGTAAACCACATCCACGTTTGCACAGACACAGGCCTGTACCTGGAAACGCACCTCCACATTTACACAGACACAGGCCTGCACCCGGTAACCCACCTCCACGTTTACACAGACACAGGCCTGCACGTGGTAACCCACCTCGACGTTTACACAGACACAGGTCAGCACCTGGTAAACCACATCCACGTTTGCACAGACACAGGCCTGTACCTGGAAACGCACCTCGATGTTAACACAGCAACAGGCCTGCACATGCTGACCCACCTCCACGTTTATACAGACACAGGCCTTCACCCGGAAACCCACCTCCACGTTTACACAGACACAGGCCTGCACCTGGTGAACCATCTCCACGTTTACACAGACACATGCCTGCACCTGGTGACCCACCTCCACGTTTCCACAGGCACAGGCCTGCACCCAGTAACCCACCTCGATGTTAACACAGACACAGGCCTGCACCTGGTGACCCACCTCCACGTTTATACAGACACAGGCCTTCACCCGGAAACCCAGATCCACGTTTATACAGACACAGGCCTGCACCTGGTAAACCACCTCCACATTTACACAGACACATTCCTGCACCTGGTGACCAACTCCTCGTTTACACTGACACAGGCCTGCACATGGTGACCCATCTCCACATTTCCACAGACACAGGCCTTCACCCGGTAACCCACCTCCACGTTTACACAGACACAGGCCTGCAACTGGTAACCCATTTCTACGTTTACACAGACACAGGCCAGCACCTGGTAAACCACATCCACGTTTGCACAGACACAGGCCTGTACCTGGAAACGCACCTCCACATTTACACAGACACATGCCTGGACCTGGTGACCCACCTCCACGTTTCCACCGGAACAGGCCTGCACCCAGTAACCCACCTCGATGTTAACACAGCAACAGGCCTGCACATGGTTACCCACCTCCACGTTTATACAGACACAGGCCTTCACCTAGTGAACCATCTCCACGTTTACACAGACACATGCCTGCACCTGGTGACCCACCTCCACGTTTCCACAGGCACAGGCCTGCACCCAGTAACCCACCTCCATGTTTACACAGACACAGGCCTGCACGTTGTGACCCACCTCCACGTTTACACAGACACAGGCCTGCACATGGTAACCCACCTCCAGATTTACACAGACACAGGTCTGCACCTGGTAAAATACCTCCACGTTTACACAGACACATGCCTGGACCTGGTGACCCACCTCCACGTTTCCACCGGAACAGGCCTGCACCCAGTAACCCACCTCGATGTTAACACAGACACAGGCCTGCACCTGGTGACCCACCTCCACGTTTATACAGACACAGGCCTTCACCCGGAAACCCAGATCCACGTTTATACAGACACAGGCCTGCACCTGGTAAACCACCTCCACATTTACACAGACACATTCCTGCACCTGGTGACCAACTCCTCGTTTACACTGACACAGGCCTGCACATGGTGACCCATCTCTACATTTCCACAGACACAGGCCTTCACCCGGTAACCCACCTCCACGTTTACACAGACACATGCCTGCAACTGGTAACCCATTTCTACGTTTACACAGACACAGGCCAGCACCTGGTAAACCACATCCACGTTTGCACAGACACAGGCCTGTACCTGGAAACGCACCTCCACATTTACACAGACACAGGCCTGCACCCAGAAACCCACCTCGATGTTAACACAGCAACAGGCCTGCACATGGTGACCCACCTCCACGTTTATACAGACACAGGCCTTCACCTGGTGAACCATCTCCACCTTTACACAGACACATGCCTGCACCTGGTGACCCACCTCCACGTTTCCACAGGCACAGGCCTGCACCCAGTAACCCACCTCGATGTTTACACAGACACAGGCCTGCACCTGGTGACCCACCTCCACGTTTATACAGACACAGGCCTGCACCTGGTAAACCACCTCCACATTTACACAGACACATGCCTGCACCTGGTGACCCACCTCCACGTTTACACAGACACAGGCCTGCACATGGTGACCCACCTCCACGTTTACACAGACACAGGCCTGCACCTGGTGAACCACCTCCACATTTACACAGACACATGCCTGCACCTGGTGACCCACCTCCACGTTTACACAGACACAGGCCTGCTCATGGTGACCCACCTCCACGTTTCCACAGGCACAGGCCTGCACCCAGTAACCCACCACGATGTTAACACAGAGACAGGCCTGCACATGGTGAACCACCTCCACGTTTATGCAGACACAGGCCTTCACCCGGAAACCCACCTCCACGTTTACACAGACACAGGCCTGCACCTGGTGAACCACCTCCACATTTACACAAACACATGCCTGCACCTGGTGACCCACCTCCACGTTTCCACAGGCACAGGCCTGCACCCAGTAACCCACCACGATGTTAACACAGAGACAGGCCTGCACATGGTAACCCACCACGATGTTAACACAGAGACAGGCCTGCACATGGTGACCCACCTCCACGTTTATGCAGACACAGGCCTTCACCGGGAAACCCACCTCCACGTTTACACAGACACAGGCCTGCACCTGGTGACCAACTCCTCGTTTACACTGACACAGGCCTGCACCTGGTGACCCACCTCCACGTTTATACAGACACAGGCCTGCACCTGGTAAACCACCTCCACATTTACACAGACACATGCCTGCACCTGGTGACCCACCTCCACGTTTACACAGACACAGGCCTGCACATGGTGACCCACCTCCACGTTTACACAGACACAGGCCTGCACCTGGTGAACCACCTCCACATTTACACAGACACATGCCTGCACCTGGTGACCCACCTCCACGTTTACACAGACACAGGCCTGCTCATGGTGACCCACCTCCACGTTTCCACAGGCACAGGCCTGCACCCAGTAACCCACCACGATGTTAACACAGAGTCAGGCCTGCACATGGTGACCCACCTCCACGTTTATGCAGACACAGGCCTTCACCCGGAAACCCACCTCCACGTTTACACAGACACAGGCCTGCACCTGGTGAACCACCTCCACATTTACACAAACACATGCCTGCACCTGGTGACCCACCTCCACGTTTACACAGACACAGGCCTGCTCATGGTGACCCACCTCCACGTTTCCACAGGCACAGGCCTGCACCCAGTAACCCACCACGATGTTAACACAGAGACAGGCCTGCACATGGTGACCCACCTCCACGTTTATGCAGACACAGGCCTGCACCTGGTGACCAACTCCTCGTTTACACTGACACAGGCCTGCACATGGTGACCCACCTCCACATTTCCACAGACACAGGCCTTCACCCGGTAACCCACCTCCACGTTTACACAGACACAGGCCTGCAACTGGTAACCCATTTCTACGTTTACACAGACTCAGGCCTGCACTTTTTAACCCACCTCCTCGTTTATACAGACAGAGGCCTGCACCTGGTGACTCACTTCCACGTTTCCACAGACACAGGCCTTCACACAGTAACCCACCTCCACGCTTACACAGACACAGTCCTGCACATGGTAACCCACCTCCACGTTTACACAGAGACAGGCCAGCACCTGGTAAACCACATCCACGTTTGCACAGACACAGGCCTGTACCTGGAAACGCACCTCCACATTTACACAGACACAGGCCTGCACCCGGTAACCCACCTCCACGTTTACACAGACACAGGCCTGCACGTGGTAACCCACCTCGACGTTTACACAGACACAGGTCAGCACCTGGTAAACCACATCCACGTTTGCACAGACACAGGCCTGTACCTGGAAACGCACCTCGATGTTAACACAGCAACAGGCCTGCACATGGTGACCCACCTCCACGTTTATACAGACACAGGCCTTCACCCGTAAACCCACCTCCACGTTTACACAGACACAGGCCTGCACCTGGTGAACCATCTCCACGTTTACACAGACACATGCCTGCACCTGGTGACCCACCTCCACGTTTCCACAGGCACAGGCCTGCACCCAGTAACCCACCTCGATGTTTACACAGACACAGGCCTGCACCTGGTGACCCACCTCCACGTTTATACAGACACAGGCCTGCACCTGGTAAACCACCTCCACATTTACACAGACACATGCCTGCACCTGGTGACCCACCTCCACGTTTACACAGACACAGGCCTGCTCATGGTGACCCACCTCCACGTTTACACAGAAACAGGCCTGCACCTGGTGAACCACCTCCACATTTACACAGACACATGCCTGCACCTGGTGACACATCTCCACTTTTACACAGACACAGGCCTGCTCATGGTGACCCACCTCCACGTTTCCAGAGGCACAGGCCTGCACCCAGTAACCCACCACGATGTTAACACAGAGACAGGCCTGCACATGGTGACCCACCTCCACGTTTATGCAGACACAGGCCTTCACCCGGAAACCCACCTCCACGTCTACACAGACACAGGCCTGCACCTGGTGACCAACTCCTCGTTTACACTGACACAGGCCTGCACATGGTGACCCACCTCCACATTTCCACAGACACAGGCCTTCACCCGGTAACCCACCTCCACGTTTACACAGACACAGGCCTGCAACTGGTAACCCATTTCTACGTTTACACAGACTCAGGCCTGCACTTTTTAACCCACCTCCTCGTTTATACAGACAGAGGCCTGCACCTGGTGACTCACTTCCACGTTTCCACAGACACAGGCCTTCACACAGTAACCCACCTCCACGCTTACACAGACACAGTCCTGCACATGGTAACCCACCTCCACGTTTACACAGAGACAGGCCAGCACCTGGTAAACCACATCCACGTTTGCACAGACACAGGCCTGTACCTGGAAACGCACCTCCACATTTACACAGACACAGGCCTGCACCCGGTAACCCACCTCCACGTTTACACAGACACAGGCCTGCACGTGGTAACCCACCTCGACGTTTACACAGACACAGGTCAGCACCTGGTAAACCACATCCACGTTTGCACAGACACAGGCCTGTACCTGGAAACGCACCTCGATGTTAACACAGCAACAGGCCTGCACATGCTGACCCACCTCCACGTTTATACAGACACAGGCCTTCACCCGGAAACCCACCTCCACGTTTACACAGACACAGGCCTGCACCTGGTGAACCATCTCCACGTTTACACAGACACATGCCTGCACCTGGTGACCCACCTCCACGTTTCCACAGGCACAGGCCTGCACCCAGTAACCCACCTCGATGTTTACACAGACACAGGCCTGCACCTGGTGACCCACCTCCACGTTTATACAGACACAGGCCTGCACCTGGTAAACCACCTCCAAATTTACACAGACACATGCCTGCACCTGGTGACCCACCTCCACGTTTACACAGACACAGGCCTGCACATGGTGACCCACCTCCACGTTTACACAGAAACAGGCCTGCACCTGGTGAACCACCTCCACATTTACACAGACACATGCCTGCACCTGGTGACACATCTCCACGTTTACACAGACACAGGCCTGCTCATGGTGACCCACCTCCACGTTTCCACAGGCACAGGCCTGCACCCAGTAACCCACCACGATGTTAACACAGAGACAGGCCTGCACATGGTGACCCACCTCCACGTTTATGCAGACACAGGCCTTCACCCGGAAACCCACCTCCACGTTTACACAGACACAGGCCTGCACCTGGTGACCAACTCCTCGTTTACACTGACACAGGCCTGCACATGGTGACCCACCTCCACATTTCCACAGACACAGGCCTTCACCCGGTAACCCACCTCCACGTTTACACAGACACAGGCCTGCAACTGGTAACCCATTTCTACGTTTACACAGACTCAGGCCTGCACTTTTTAACCCACCTCCTCGTTTATACAGACAGAGGCCTGCACCTGGTGACTCACTTCCACGTTTCCACAGACACAGGCCTTCACACAGTAACCCACCTCCACGCTTACACAGACACAGTCCTGCACATGGTAACCCACCTCCACGTTTACACAGAGACAGGCCAGCACCTGGTAAACCACATCCACGTTTGCACAGACACAGGCCTGTACCTGGAAACGCACCTCCACATTTACACAGACACAGGCCTGCACCCGGTAACCCACCTCCACGTTTATACAGACACAGGCCTGCACGTGGTAACCCACCTCGACGTTTACACAGACACAGGTCAGCACCTGGTAAACCACATCCACGTTTGCACAGACACAGGCCTGTACCTGGAAACGCACCTCGATGTTAACACAGCAACAGGCCTGCACATGCTGACCCACCTCCACGTTTATACAGACACAGGCCTTCACCCGGAAACCCACCTCCACGTTTACACAGACACAGGCCTGCACCTGGTGAACCATCTCCACGTTTACACAGACACATGCCTGCACCTGGTGACCCACCTCCACGTTTCCACAGGCACAGGCCGGCACCCAGTAACCCACCTCGATGTTTACACAGACACAGGCCTGCACCTGGTGACCCACCTCCACGTTTATACAGACACAGGCCTGCAACTGGTAAACCACCTCCACATTTACACAGACACATGCCTGCACCTGGTGACCCACCTCCACGTTTACACAGACACAGGCCTGCACATGGTGACCCACCTCCACGTTTACACAGAAACAGGCCTGCACCTGGTGAACCACCTCCACATTTACACAGACACATGCCTGCACCTGGTGACACATCTCCACGTTTACACAGACACAGGCCTGCTCATGGTGACCCACCTCCACGTTTCCACAGGCACAGGCCTGCACCCAGTAACCCACCACGATGTTAACACAGAGACAGGCCTGCACATGGTGACCCACCTCCACGTTTATGCAGACACAGGCCTTCACCCGGAAACCCACCTCCACGTTTACACAGACACAGGCCTGCACCTGGTGACCAACTCCTCGTTTACACTGACACAGGCCTGCACATGGTGACCCACCTCCACATTTCCACAGACACAGGCCTTCACCCGGTAACCCACCTCCACGTTTACACAGACACAGGCCTGCAACTGGTAACCCATTTCTACGTTTACACAGACTCAGGCCTGCACTTTTTAACCCACCTCCTCGTTTATACAGACAGAGGCCTGCACCTGGTGACTCACTTCCACGTTTCCACAGACACAGGCCTTCACACAGTAACCCACCTCCACGCTTACACAGACACAGTCCTGCACATGGTAACCCACCTCCACTTTTACACAGAGACGGGCCAGCACCTGGTAAACCACATCCACGTTTGCACAGACACAGGCCTGTACCTGGAAACGCACCTCCACATTTACACAGACACAGGCCTGCACCCGGTAACCCACCTCCACGTTTACACAGACACAGGCCTGCACGTGGTAACCCACCTCGACGTTTACACAGACACAGGCCAGCACCTGGTAAACCACATCCACGTTTCCACAGACACATGCCTGTACCTGGAAACGCACCTCCACATTTACACAGACACAGGGCTATACATGGTCACCCACCTCGACGTCTATACAGACACAGGCCTGCACCTGAAACCCCACCTCCACGTTGACACAGACACAGGCCTGCACATGGTAACCCACCTCCACGTCTACACAGACACAGGCCTGCACATGGTAACCCACCTCCACGTTTACACAGACACAGGCATCCACATGGTAACCCACCTCCACTTTTACACAGACACAGACCTGCACATGGTAACCCACCTCCACATTTACACAGACACAGGCCTGCACATGGTAACCCACCTCCACATTTACACAGACACAGGCCTGCACATGGTAACCCACCTCCATGTTTACACAGACATAGGCCTGCACTTGGTAACCGACCTCCACGTTTACACAGAAACAGGCCTGCACCTGGTAACACACCTCCGCATTTACACAGTCACAGGGCTATACATGGTCACCCACTTCGACGTCTATACAGACACAGGCCTGCACTTCATACCCAACCTCCACGTTGACATAGACACAGGCCTGCACATGGTAACCCACCTCCACGTTTACACAGAGACAGGCCAGCACCTGGTAAACCACATCCACGTTTGCACAGACACAGGCCTGTACCTGGAAACGCACCTCCACATTTACACAGACACAGCCCTGCACCCGGTAACCCACCTCCACGTTTACACAGACACAGGCCTGCACGTGGTAACCCACCTCGACGTTTACACAGACACAGGCCAGCACCTGGTAAACCACATCCACGTTTCCACAGACACAGGCCTGTACCTGGAAACGCACCTCCACATTTACACAGACACAGGGCTATACATGGTCACCCACCTCGACGTCTATACAGACACAGGCCTGCACCTGAAACCCCACCTCCACGTTGACACAGACACAGGCCTGCACATGGTAACCCACATCCACGTCTACACAGACACAGGCCTGCACATGGTAACCCACCTCCACGTTTACACAGACACAGACCTGCACATGGTAACCCACCTCCACATTTACACAGACACAGGCCTGCACATGGTAACCCACCTCCACATTTACACAGACACAGGCCTGCACATGGTAACCCACCTCCATGTTTACACAGACATAGGCCTGCACTTGGTAACCGACCTCCACGTTTACACAGAAACAGGCCTGCACCTGGTAACACACCTGCGCATTTACACAGTCACAGGGCTATACATGGTCACCCACTTCGATGTCTATACAGACACAGGCCTGCACTTCATACCCAACCTCCACGTTGACATAGACACAGGCCTGCACATGGTAACCCACCTGCACGTTTACACAGACACAGGCCTACACATGGTAACCCACCTCCACGTTTACACAGACACAGGCCTGCACATGGTAACCCACCTCCACGTTTACACAGACACATGCCTCCACAGGGTAACCCACTTCAACGTTTACACAGACACAGGCCTGCACCCAGTCCCACCTCCACGTTTACAAAGACACAGGCCAGCACCTGGTATCCGACCTCCACGTTTACACAGACACAGGCCTTCACCCAGTAACCCACCTCCACGTTTACACATACACAGGCTCGCACGTGCTAACCCACCTCCATGTTTACACAGACACAGGCTTGTACGTGGTAACCCACATCCACGTTTACACAGACACACGACTGCACCTGGTGACCCACCTCCACGTTTACACAGACACAGGCCTGCACATGGTAACCCACCTCCACGTTTCCACAGGCACAGGCCTGCACCCAGTAACCCACCTCGATGTTTACACAGTCACAGGCCTGCACCTGGTGACCCACCTCCACGTTTATACAGACACAGGGCTTCACCCAGTTACCCACCTCCACGTTTACACAGACACAACCCTGCACTTGGTAACCGACCTCCACATTTACACAGACACAAGCCTGCACCTGGTAACCCACCTCCTCATTTACACAGACACAGGCCTGCACCTGGTGACCCACTTCCATGTTTCCACAGGGACAGGCCTGCACCCAGTAACCCACCTCCTCATTTACACAGACACAGGCCTGCACCTGGTGACCCACTTCCACGTTTCCACAGGGACAGGCCTGCAACCAGTAACCCACCTCCATGTTTACACAGACACAGGCCTGCACCTTGTGACCCACCTCCACTTTTACACAGACACATGCCTGCACCTGGTGACCCAACTCCACATTTACACAGACACAAGCCTGCACATGGCGACCCACCTCCACTTTTTCACAGGCACAGGCCTGCACCCAGTAACCCACCTCGATGTTTACACAGACACAGGCCTGCACCTGGTGACCCACCTCCACGTTTATACAGACACAGGCCTGCACGTTGTGACCCACCTGAACGTTTACACAGACACAGGCCTGCACGGGGTAACCCACCTCCACGTTTACACAGACACAGGCCTGCACCTGGTAACCCACCTCCAGATTTACACAGACACAGGTCTGCACCTGGTAAAACACCTCCACGTTTACACAGACACATGCCTGCACCTGGTGACCCACCTCCACGTTTACACAGACACAGGCCTGGACCTGGTGACCCACCTCCACGTTTCCACAGGAACAGGCCTGCACCCAGTAACCCACCTCGATGTTAACACAGACACAGGCCTGCACGTGGTAATCCACCTCGACTTTTACACAGACACAGGCCAGCACCTGGTAAACCACATCCACGTTTCCACAGACACAGGCCTGTACCTGGAAACGCACCTCCACATTTCCACAGACACAGGTCTGCACCTGGCAACCCACCTCCACGTTTACACAGACACAGGCCGGCACCTGGTAACCGACCTCCATGTTTATACAGACACAGGCCTACACATGGTAACCCACCTCCACGTTTACACAGACACTGGCCTGCGCTTGGTAACCGACCTCCACGTTTACACAGAAACAGGCCTGCACCTGGTAACACACCTCCGCATTTACACAGTCACAGGGCTATACATGGTCACCCACTTCGACGTCTATACAGACACAGGCCTGCACTTCATACCCAACCTCCATGTTGACACAGACACAGGCCTGCACATGGTAACCCACCTCCACATTTACACAGACACAGGCCTACACATGGTAACCCATCTCCACGTTTACACAGACACAGGGCTGCACATGGTAACCCACCTCCACGTTTACACAGACACATGCCTCCACAGGGTAACCCACTTCAACGTTTACACAGACACAGACCTGCACCCAGTAACCCACCTCCACGTTTACAAAGACACAGGCCGGCACCTGGTAACCGACCTCCATGTTTATACAGACACAGGCCTACACATGGTAACCCACCTCCACGTTTACACAGACACTGGCCTGCGCTTGGTAACCGACCTCCACGTTTACACAGAAACAGGCCTGCACCTGGTAACACACCTCCGCATTTACACAGTCACAGGGCTATACATGGTCACCCACTTCGACGTCTATACAGACACAGGCCTGCACTTCATACCCAACCTCCATGTTGACACAGACACAGGCCTGCACATGGTAACCCACCTCCACATTTACACAGACACAGGCCTACACATGGTAACCCATCTCCACGTTTACACAGACACAGGGCTGCACATGGTAACCCACCTCCACGTTTACACAGACACATGCCTCCACAGGGTAACCCACTTCAACGTTTACACAGACACAGACCTGCACCCAGTAACCCACCTCCACGTTTACAAAGACACAGGCCAGCACCTGGTAACCGACCTCCATGTTTACACAGACACAGACCTTCACCTGGCAACCCACATCCACGTTTACACAGACACAGGCCTGCACATGGTAACCCACCTCCACGTTTACACAGACACAGGCCTGCACTTGGTAACCGACCTCCACGTTTACACAGAAACAAACCTGCACCTGGTAAGACACCTCCGCATTTACACAGACACAGGCCTATACATGGTAACCCACCTCGACGTTGAAACAGACAGAGGCCTGCACGTGGTTGCCTACCACCACGTTTACACAGACACATACCTGCACCTGGTAACCCACCTCCACGTTTACAAAGACACAGGCCTTCACCGGGTAACCCACCTCCACGTTTACACAGACAGAGGCCCGCACGTGGTAACCCACCTCCACGTTTACACAGACACAGGCCTTCACCCAGTAACCCACCTCCAAGTTTACACATACACAGGCCCGCACGTGCTAACCCACCTCCACGTTTACACAGACACAGGCCTGCACATGGTAACCCACCTCCACGTTTACACAGACACATGCCTCCACAGGGTAACCCACTTCAACGTTTACACAGACACAGGCCTGCACCCAGTCCCACCTCCACGTTTACAAAGACACAGGCCAGCACCTGGTATCCGACCTCCACGTTTACACAGACACAGGCCTTCACCCAGTAACCCACCTCCACGTTTACACATACACAGGCTCGCACGTGCTAACCCACCTCCATGTTTACACAGACACAGGCTTGTACGTGGTAACCCACATCCACGTTTACACAGACACACGACTGCACCTGGTGACCCACCTCCACGTTTACACAGACACAGGCCTGCACATGGTAACCCACCTCCACGTTTCCACAGGCACAGGCCTGCACCCAGTAACCCACCTCGATGTTTACACAGTCACAGGCCTGCACCTGGTGACCCACCTCCACGTTTATACAGACACAGGGCTTCACCCAGTTACCCACCTCCACGTTTACACAGACACAACCCTGCACTTGGTAACCGACCTCCACATTTACACAGACACAAGCCTGCACCTGGTAACCCACCTCCTCATTTACACAGACACAGGCCTGCACCTGGTGACCCACTTCCATGTTTCCACAGGGACAGGCCTGCACCCAGTAACCCACCTCCTCATTTACACAGACACAGGCCTGCACCTGGTGACCCACTTCCACGTTTCCACAGGGACAGGCCTGCAACCAGTAACCCACCTCCATGTTTACACAGACACAGGCCTGCACCTTGTGACCCACCTCCACTTTTACACAGACACATGCCTGCACCTGGTGACCCAACTCCACATTTACACAGACACAAGCCTGCACATGGCGACCCACCTCCACTTTTTCACAGGCACAGGCCTGCACCCAGTAACCCACCTCGATGTTTACACAGACACAGGCCTGCACCTGGTGACCCACCTCCACGTTTATACAGACACAGGCCTGCACGTTGTGACCCACCTGAACGTTTACACAGACACAGGCCTGCACGGGGTAACCCACCTCCACGTTTACACAGACACAGGCCTGCACCTGGTAACCCACCTCCAGATTTACACAGACACAGGTCTGCACCTGGTAAAACACCTCCACGTTTACACAGACACATGCCTGCACCTGGTGACCCACCTCCACGTTTACACAGACACAGGCCTGGACCTGGTGACCCACCTCCACGTTTCCACAGGAACAGGCCTGCACCCAGTAACCCACCTCGATGTTAACACAGACACAGGCCTGCACGTGGTAATCCACCTCGACTTTTACACAGACACAGGCCAGCACCTGGTAAACCACATCCACGTTTCCACAGACACAGGCCTGTACCTGGAAACGCACCTCCACATTTCCACAGACACAGGTCTGCACCTGGCAACCCACCTCCACGTTTACACAGACACAGGCCGGCACCTGGTAACCGACCTCCATGTTTATACAGACACAGGCCTACACATGGTAACCCACCTCCACGTTTACACAGACACTGGCCTGCGCTTGGTAACCGACCTCCACGTTTACACAGAAACAGGCCTGCACCTGGTAACACACCTCCGCATTTACACAGTCACAGGGCTATACATGGTCACCCACTTCGACGTCTATACAGACACAGGCCTGCACTTCATACCCAACCTCCATGTTGACACAGACACAGGCCTGCACATGGTAACCCACCTCCACATTTACACAGACACAGGCCTACACATGGTAACCCATCTCCACGTTTACACAGACACAGGGCTGCACATGGTAACCCACCTCCACGTTTACACAGACACATGCCTCCACAGGGTAACCCACTTCAACGTTTACACAGACACAGACCTGCACCCAGTAACCCACCTCCACGTTTACAAAGACACAGGCCGGCACCTGGTAACCGACCTCCATGTTTATACAGACACAGGCCTACACATGGTAACCCACCTCCACGTTTACACAGACACTGGCCTGCGCTTGGTAACCGACCTCCACGTTTACACAGAAACAGGCCTGCACCTGGTAACACACCTCCGCATTTACACAGTCACAGGGCTATACATGGTCACCCACTTCGACGTCTATACAGACACAGGCCTGCACTTCATACCCAACCTCCATGTTGACACAGACACAGGCCTGCACATGGTAACCCACCTCCACATTTACACAGACACAGGCCTACACATGGTAACCCATCTCCACGTTTACACAGACACAGGGCTGCACATGGTAACCCACCTCCACGTTTACACAGACACATGCCTCCACAGGGTAACCCACTTCAACGTTTACACAGACACAGACCTGCACCCAGTAACCCACCTCCACGTTTACAAAGACACAGGCCAGCACCTGGTAACCGACCTCCATGTTTACACAGACACAGACCTTCACCTGGCAACCCACATCCACGTTTACACAGACACAGGCCTGCACATGGTAACCCACCTCCACGTTTACACAGACACAGGCCTGCACTTGGTAATCGACCTCCACGTTTACACAGAAACAAACCTGCACCTGGTAAGACACCTCCGCATTTACACAGACACAGGCCTATACATGGTAACCCACCTCGACGTTGAAACAGACAGAGGCCTGCACGTGGTTGCCTACCACCACGTTTACACAGACACATACCTGCACCTGGTAACCCACCTCCACGTTTACAAAGACACAGGCCTTCACCGGGTAACCCACCTCCACGTTTACACAGACAGAGGCCCGCACGTGGTAACCCACCTCCACGTTTACACAGACACAGGCCGGCAACTGGTAACCCATTTCTACGTTTACACATACACAGGCCCGCACGTGCTAACCCACCTCCATGTTTACACAGACACAGGCCTGCACGTCGTAACCCACATCCACGTTTACACAGACACACGACTGCACCTGGTGACCCACCTCCACGTTTACACAGACACAGGCCTGCACATGGTGACCCACCTCCACGTTTCCACAGGCACAGGCCTGCACCCAGTAACCCACCTCGATGTTTACACAGACACAGGCATCCACATGGTAACCCACCTCCACTTTTACACAGACACAGACCTGCACATGGTAACCCACCTCCACATTTACACAGACACAGGCCTGCACATGGTAACCCACCTCCACATTTACACAGACACAGGCCTGCACATGGTAACCCACCTCCATGTTTACACAGACATAGGCCTGCACTTGGTAACCGACCTCCACGTTTACACAGAAACAGGCCTGCACCTGGTAACACACCTCCGCATTTACACAGTCACAGGGCTATACATGGTCACCCACTTCGACGTCTATACAGACACAGGCCTGCACTTCATACCCAACCTCCACGTTGACATAGACACAGGCCTGCACATGGTAACCCACCTCCACGTTTACACAGACACAGTCCTGCACATGGTAACCCACCTCCACGTTTACACAGAGACAGGCCAGCACCTGGTAAACCACATCCACGTTTGCACAGACACAGGCCTGTACCTGGAAACGCACCACCACATTTACACAGACACAGCCCTGCACCCGGTAACCCACCTCCACGTTTACACAGACACAGGCCTGCACGTGGTAACCCACCTCGACGTTTACACAGACACAGGCCAGCACCTGGTAAACCACCTCCACGTTTACACAGACACAGGCATCCACATGGTAACCCACCTCCACTTTTACACAGACACAGACCTGCACATGGTAACCCACCTCCACATTTACACAGACACAGGCCTGCACATGGTAACCCACCTCCACATTTACACTGACACAGGCCTGCACATGGTAACCCACCTCCATGTTTACACAGACATAGGCCTGCACTTGGTAACCGACCTCCACGTTTACACAGAAACAGGTCTGCACCTGGTAACACACCTGCGCATTTACACAGTCACAGGGCTATACATGGTCACCCACTTCGACGTCTATACAGACACAGGCCTGCACTTCATAACCAACCTCCACATTGACATAGACACAGGCCTGCACATGGTAACCCACCTCCACGTTTACACAGACACAGGCCTACACATGGTAACCCACCTCCACGTTTACACAGACACAGGCCTGCACATGGTAACCCACCTCCACGTTTACACAGACACATGCCTCCACAGGGTAACCCACTTCAACGTTTACACAGACACAGGCCTGCACCCAGTCCCACCTCCACGTTTACAAAGACACAGGCCAGCACCTGGTATCCGACCTCCACGTTTACACAGACACAGGCCTTCACCCAGTAACCCACCTCCACGTTTACACATACACAGGCCCGCACGTGCTAACCCACCTCCATGTTTACACAGACACAGGCTTGTACGTGGTAACCCACATCCACGTTTACACAGACACACGACTGCACCTGGTGACCCACCTCCACGTTTACACAGACACAGGCCTGCACATGGTGACCCACCTCCACGTTTCCACAGGCACAGGCCTGCACCCAGTAACCCACCTCGATGTTTACACAGTCACAGGCCTGCACCTGGTGACCCACCTCCACGTTTATACAGACACAGGGCTTCACCCAGTTACCCACCTCCACGTTTACACAGACACAAGCCTGCACTTGGTAACCGACCTCCACATTTACACAGACACAAGCCTGCACCTGGTAACCCACCTCCTCATTTACACAGACACAGGCCTGCACCTGGTGACCCACTTCCACGTTTCCACAGGGACAGGCCTGCACCCAGTAACCCACCTCCATGTTTACACAGACACAGGCCTGCACCTTGTGACCCACCTCCACTTTTACACAGACACATGCCTGCACCTGGTGACCCAACTCCACATTTACACAGACATAAGCCTGCACATGGCGACCCACCTCCACTTTTCCACAGGCACAGGCCTGCACCCAGTAACCCACCTCGATGTTTACACAGACACAGGCCTGCACCTGGTGACCCACCTCCACGTTTATACAGACACAGGCCTGCACGTTGTGACCCACCTGAACGTTTACACAGACACAGGCCTGCACGGGGTAACCCACCTCCACGTTTACACAGACACAGGCCTGCACCTGGTAACCCACCTCCAGATTTACACAGACACAGGTCTGCACCTGGTAAAACACCTCCACGTTTACACAGACACATGCCTGCACCTGGTGACCCACCTCCACGTTTACACAGACACAGGCCTGGACCTGGTGACCCACCTCCACGTTTCCACAGGAACAGGCCTGCACCCAGTAACCCACCTCGATGTTAACACAGACTCAGGCCTGCACGTGGTAATCCACCTCGACTTTTACACAGACACAGGCCAGCACCTGGTAAACCACATCCACGTTTCCACAGACACAGGCCTGTACCTGGAAACGCACCTCCACATTTCCACAGACACAGGTCTGCACCTGGCAACCCACCTCCACGTTTACACAGACACAGGCCGGCACCTGGTAACCGACCTCCATGTTTATACAGACACAGGCCTACACATGGTAACCCACCTCCATGTTTACACAGACACAGGCCTGCACGTCGTAACCCACATCCACGTTTACACAGACACACGACTGCACCTGGTGACCCACCTCCACGTTTACACAGACACAGGCCTGCACATGGTGACCCACCTCCACGTTTCCACAGGCACAGGCCTGCACCCAGTAACCCACCTCGATGTTTACACAGACACAGGCATCCACATGGTAACCCACCTCCACTTTTACACAGACACAGACCTGCACATGGTAACCCACCTCCACATTTACACAGACACAGGCCTGCACATGGTAACCCACCTCCACATTTACACAGACACAGGCCTGCACATGGTAACCCACCTCCATGTTTACACAGACATAGGCCTGCACTTGGTAACCGACCTCCACGTTTACACAGAAATAGGCCTGCACCTGGTAACACACCTCCGCATTTACACAGTCACAGGGCTATACATGGTCACCCACTTCGACGTCTATACAGACACAGGCCTGCACTTCATACCCAACCTCCACGTTGACATAGACACAGGCCTGCACATGGTAACCCACCTCCACGTTTACACAGACACAGTCCTGCACATGGTAACCCACCTCCACGTTTACACAGAGACAGGCCAGCACCTGGTAAACCACATCCACGTTTGCACAGACACAGGCCTGTACCTGGAAACGCACCTCCACATTTACACAGACACAGCCCTGCACCCGGTAACCCACCTCCACGTTTACACAGACACAGGCCTGCACGTGGTAACCCACCTCGACGTTTACACAGACACAGGCCAGCACCTGGTAAACCACATCCACGTTTCCACAGACACAGGCCTGTACCTGGAAACGCACCTCCACATTTACACAGACACAGGGCTATACATGGTCACCCACCTCGACGTCTATACAGACACAGGCCTGCACCTGAAACCCCACCTCCACGTTGACACAGACACAGGCCTGCACATGGTAACCCACCTCCACGTCTACACAGACACAGGCCTGCACATGGTAACCCACCTCCACGTTTACACAGACACAGGCATCCACATGGTAACCCACCTCCACTTTTACACAGACACAGACCTGCACATGGTAACCCACCTCCACATTTACACAGACACAGGCCTGCACATGGTAACCCACCTCCACATTTACACAGACACAGGCCTGCACATGGTAACCCACCTCCATGTTTACACAGACATAGGCCTGCACTTGGTAACCGACCTCCACATTTACACAGAAACAGGCCTGTACCTGGTAACACACCTGCGCATTTACACAGTCACAGGGCTATACATGGTCACCCACTTCGACGTCTATACAGACACAGGCCTGCACTTCATACCCAACCTCCACGTTGACATAGACACAGGCCTGCACATGGTAACCCACCTCCACGTTTACACAGACACAGGCCTACACATGGTAACCCACCTCCACGTTTACACAGACACAGGCCTGCACATGGTAACCCACCTCCACGTTTACACAGACACATGCCTCCACAGGGTAACCCACTTCAACGTTTACACAGACACAGGCCTGCACCCAGTCCCACCTCCACGTTTACAAAGACACAGGCCAGCACCTGGTATCCGACCTCCACGTTTACACAGACACAGGCCTTCACCCAGTAACCCACCTCCACGTTTACACATACACAGGCCCGCACGTGCTAACCCACCTCCATGTTTACACAGACACAGGCTTGTACGTGGTAACCCACATCCACGTTTTCACAGACACACGACTGCACCTGGTGACCCACCTCCACGTTTACACAGACACAGGCCTGCACATGGTGACCCACCTCCACGTTTCCACAGGCACAGGCCTGCACCCAGTAACCCACCTCGATGTTTACACAGTCACAGGCCTGCACCTGGTGACCCACCTCCACGTTTATACAGACACAGGGCTTCACCCAGTTACCCACCTCCACGTTTACACAGACACAAGCCTGCACTTGGTAACCGACCTCCACATTTACACAGACACAAGCCTGCACCTGGTAACCCACCTCCTCATTTACACAGACACAGGCCTGCACCTGGTGACCCACTTCCACGTTTCCACAGGGACAGGCCTGCACCCAGTAACCCACCTCGATGTTTACACAGACACAGGCCTGCACCTGGTGACCCACCTCCACGTTTATACAGACACAGGCCTGCACGTTGTGACCCACCTGAACGTTTACACAGACACAGGCCTGCACGGGGTAACCCACCTCCACGTTTACACAGACACAGGCCTGCACCTGGTAACCCACCTCCAGATTTACACAGACACAGGTCTGCACCTGGTAAAACACCTCCACGTTTACACAGACACATGCCTGCACCTGGTGACCCACCTCCACGTTTACACAGACACAGGCCTGGACCTGGTGACCCACCTCCACGTTTCCACAGGAACAGGCCTGCACCCAGTAACCCACCTCGATGTTAACACAGACACAGGCCTGCACGTGGTAATCCACCTCGACTTTTACACAGACACAGGCCAGCACCTGGTAAACCACATCCACGTTTCCACAGACACAGGCCTGTACCTGGAAACGCACCTCCACATTTCCACAGACACAGGTCTGCACCTGGCAACCCACCTCCACGTTTACACAGACACAGGCCGGCACCTGGTAACCGACCTCCATGTTTATACAGACACAGGCCTACACATGGTAACCCACCTCCACGTTTACACAGACACTGGCCTGCGCTTGGTAACCGACCTCCACGTTTACACAGAAACAGGCCTGCACCTGGTAACACACCTCCGCATTTACACAGTCACAGGGCTATACATGGTCACCCACTTCGACGTCTATACAGACACAGGCCTGCACTTCATACCCAACCTCCATGTTGACACAGACACAGGCCTGCACATGGTAACCCACCTCCACATTTACACAGACACAGGCCTACACATGGTAACCCATCTCCACGTTTACACAGACACAGGGCTGCACATGGTAACCCACCTCCACGTTTACACAGACACATGCCTCCACAGGGTAACCCACCTCGACGTTTACACAGACAGAGGCCTGCACGTGGTTGCCCTCCTCCATGTTTACACAGACACAGGCCTGACTCTGGTGACCCACCGCAACGTTTACACAGACACAGGCCTGTACCCGGTAACCCACCTCCATGTTTACACAGAGACAGGCCTGCACATGGTAACCCACTTCCTCGTTTACACAGACACAGGCCTGCACACGGTAACCCACCTCCACATTTACACAGAGACAGCCCTGCATCTGGTGACCCACCTCCCCGTTTACACAGACACAGGCTTGTATCTGGAAAAGCACCTCCACATTTACACAGACACAGGCCTGTACCCGCTAAGCCACCTCCACCTATACACAGACACAGGCCAGCACCTGGTAACCGACCTCCATGTTTTCACAGACACAGACCTGCACCTGGCAACCCACCTCGACGTTTACACAGACAGAGGCCTGCATCTGGTGACCCACCTCCCCGTTTACACAGACACAGCCTTGTATCTGGAAACGCAACTCCACATTTACACAGACACATGCCTGCACCTGGTGACCCACCTCCACGTTTACACAGACACAGGCCTGCACATGGTGACTCACCTCCACGTTTCCACAGGCACAGGCCTGCAACTGGTAACCCATTTCTACGTTTACACAGACTCAGGCCTGCACTTGGTAACCCACCTCCTCGTTTATACAGACAGAGGCCTACACCTGGTGACTCACTTCCACGTTTATACAGACACAGGCCTTCACCCAGTAACCCACCTCTACGTTTACACAGACACAGGCCTGCACTTGGTAACCGACCTCCACATTTACACAGACACAGGGCTGCACCTGATAACCCACCTCCTCGTTTACACAGACACAGGCCTGCACCTGCTGACCCACTTCCGCGTTTACACAGACACAGGCCTTCACCCGGTAACCCACCTCCACGTTTACACAGACACAGGCCGGCAACTGGTAACCCATTTCTACGTTTACACAGACTCAGGCCTGCACTTGGTAACCCACCTCCTCGTTTATACAGACGGAGGCCTGCACCTTGTGACTCACTTCCACGTTTCCACAGACACAGGCCTTCACCCAGTAACCCACCTCCAAGCTTAGACAGACACAGGCCTGCACGTGGTAACCCACCTCCACGTTTACACAGACACACGCCTGCACCCGGTTACCCACCTGAACGTTTACACAGACACAGGACTGCACGTGGTAACCCACCTCCACGTTTACACAGACACAGGCCTGCACCTGGTCACCCACCTCCAGATTTACACAGACACAGGCCTGCACATGGTAACCCACCTCCACTTTTACACAGACACAGACCTGCACCCAGTAACCCACCTCCACGTTTCCACATACACAGGACTGCACGTGGTAACCCACCTCCATGTTTACACAGACACAGGCCTGCACGTGGTAACCCACCTCCACGTTTACAGAGACACACGACTGCACCTGGTGACCCACCTCCACATTTACACAGACACAGGCCTGCACCTGGTGACCCACCTCCACGTTTCCACAGGCACAGGCCTGCACCCAGAAACCCACCTCGATGTTAACACAGACACAGGCCTGCACATGGTGACCCACCTCCACGTTTATACAGACACAGGCCTTCACCCGGAAACTCACCTCCACGTTTACACAGACACAGGCCTGCACCTGGTGAACCATCTCCACATTTACACAGACACATGCCTGCACCTGGTGACCCAACTCCACGTTTACACAGACACAGGCCTGTACATGGTGACCCACCTCCACGTTTCCACAGGCACAGGCCTGCACCCAGTAACCCACCTCGATGTTTACACAGACACAGGCCTGCACCTGGTGACTCACCTCCACGTTTATACAGACACAGGCCTGCACCTGGTAAACCACCTCCACATTTACACAGACACATGCCTGCACCTGGTGACTCACCTCCACGTTTACACAGACACAGGCCTGCACATGGTGACCCACCACGTTTCCACAGGCACAGGCCTGCACCCAGTAACCCACCTCGATGTTAACACAGACACAGGCCTGCACTTGGTGACCCACCTCAACGTTTATGCAGACACAGGCCTTCACCCGGAAACCCACCTCCACGTTTACACAGACACAGGCCTGCACCTGGTAAACCACCTCCACATTTACACAGACACATGCCTGCACCTGGTGACCCACCTCCACGTTTACACAGACACTGGCCTGCACATGGTGACCCACCTCCACGTTTCCACAGGCACAAGCCTGCAACTTGTAACCCATTTCTACGTTTACACAGACTCAGGCCTGCACTTGGTAACCCACCTCCTCGTTTATACAGACAGAGGCCTGCACCTGGTGACTCACTTCCACGTTTATACAGACACTGGCCTTCACCCAGTAACCCACCTCTACGTTTACACAGACACAGGCCTGCACTTGGTAACCCACTTCCATGTTTCCACAGGCACAGGCCTGCACCCAGTAACCCACCTCCTCGCTTACACAGACACAGTCCTTCACCCGGTAACCCACCTCCACGTTTACACAGACACAGGCCTACAACTGGTAACCCATTTCTACGTTTACACAGGCTCAGGCCTGCACTTGGTAACCCACCTCCTCGTTTATACAGACAGAGGCCTGCACCTGGTGACTCACTTCCACGTTTCCACAGACACAGGCCTTCACCCAGTAACCCACCTCCACGCTTACACAGACACAGGCCTGCACGTGGTAACCCAACTCCACGTTTACACATACACATGCCTGCACCCGGTTACCCACCTGAACGTTTACACAGACAAAGGACTGCACATGGTAACCCACCTCCACGTTTACACAGACACAGGCCTGCACCTGGTAACCCACCTCCAGATTTACACAGACACAGGCCTGCACCTGGTAAAACACCTCCACGTTTAAACAGACACATGCCTGCACCTGGTGACCCACCTCCACGTTTTCGCGGGAACAGGCCTGCACCCAGTAACCCACCTCGATGTTAACACAGACACAGGCCTGCACCTGGCGACCCACCTCCACGTTTATACAGACACAGGCCTTCACCCGGAAACCCAGCTCCACGTTTACACAGACACAGGCCTGCACCTGGTAAACCACCTCCACATTTACACAGACACAGGCCTGCACATGGTGACCCACCTCCACGTTTACAAAGACACAGGCCTTCACCTGGCGACCCACCTCCACGTTTATACAGACACAGGCCTTCACCCGGAAACCCAGCTCCACGTTTACACAGACACAGGCCTGCACCTGGTAACCCACCTCCACGTTTACAAAGACACAGGCCTTCACCGGGTAACCCACCTCCACGTTTACACAGACAGAGGCCCGCACGTGGTAACCCACCTCCACGTTTACACAGACACACGACTGCACCTGGTGACCAACCTCCACGTTTACACAGACACAGGCCTGCACATGGTGACCCACCTCCATGTTTACAAAGACACAGGCCTGCACGTGGTAACCCACATCCACGTTTACACAGACACACGACTGCACCTGGTGACCCACCTCCACGTTTATACAGACACAGGCCTTCACCCGGAAACCCAGCTCCACGTTTACACAGACACAGGCCTGCACCTGGTAAACCACCTCCACATTTACACAGACACATGCCTGCACCTGGTGACCCACCTCCACGTTTACACAGACACAGGCCTGCACATGGTGACCCACCTCCACGTTTCCACAGACACAGGCCTTCACCCAGTAACCCACCTCCACATTTACACAGACACAGGCCTGCAACTGGTAACCCATTTCTACGTTTACACAGACTCAGGCCTGCACTTGGTAACCCACCTCCTCGTTTATACAGACAGAGGCCTGCACCTGGTGACTCACGTCCACGTTTCCACATACACAGGCCTTCACCCAGTAACCCACCTCCACGTTTACACAGACACACGACTGCACCTGGTGACCAACCTCCACGTTTACACAGACACAGGCCTGCACATGGTGACCCACCTCCATGTTTACACAGACACAGGCCTGCACGTGGTAACCCACATCCACGTTTACACAGACACACGACTGCACCTGGTGACCCACCTCCACGT
Source organism: Hypanus sabinus (assembly GCF_030144855.1). NCBI lineage: Eukaryota > Metazoa > Chordata > Chondrichthyes > Myliobatiformes > Dasyatidae > Hypanus > Hypanus sabinus. The sequence goes on along the minus strand of NC_082721.1, from coordinate 57,922,083 downwards.
TTATACAGACACAGGCCTTCACCCGGAAACCCAGCTCCACGTTTACACAGACACAGGCCTGCACCTGGTAAACCACCTCCACATTTACACAGACACATGCCTGCACCTGGTGACCCACCTCCACGTTTACACAGACACAGGCCTGCACATGGTGACCCACCTCCACGTTTCCACAGACACAGGCCTGCAACTGGTAACCCATTTCTACGTTTACACAGACTCAGGCCTGCACTTGGTAACCCACCTCCTCGTTTATACAGACAGAGGCCTGCACCTGGTGACTCACGTCCACGTTTCCACATACACAGGCCTTCACCCAGTAACCCACCTCCACGTTTACACAGACACACGCCTGCACCAGGTTACCCACCTCGACGTTTACACAGACACAGGCCAGCACCTGGTAAACCACATCCACGTTTGCACAGACACAGGCCTGCACCCGGTAACCCACCTCCACGTTTACACAGACACAGGCCTGCACCTGCTAAACCACCTCCACATTTACACAGACACATGCCTGCACCTGGTGACCCACCTCCACGTTTACACAGACACTGGCCTGCACATGGTGACCCACCTCCACGTTTCCACAGGCACAAGCCTGCAACTTGTAACCCATTTCTACGTTTACACAGACTCAGGCCTGCACTTGGTAACCCACCTCCTCGTTTATACAGACAGAGGCCTGCACCTGGTGACTCACTTCCACGTTTATACAGACACTGGCCTTCACCCAGTAACCCACCTCTACGTTTACACAGACACAGGCCTGCACTTGGTAACCCACTTCCATGTTTCCACAGGCACAGGCCTGCACCCAGTAACCCACCTCCTCGCTTACACAGACACAGTCCTTCACCCGGTAACCCACCTCCACGTTTACACAGACACAGGCCTACAACTGGTAACCCATTTCTACGTTTACACAGGCTCAGGCCTGCACTTGGTAACCCACCTCCTCGTTTATACAGACAGAGGCCTGCACCTGGTGACTCACTTCCACGTTTCCACAGACACAGGCCTTCACCCAGTAACCCACCTCCACGCTTACACAGACACAGGCCTGCACGTGGTAACCCAACTCCACGTTTACACATACACATGCCTGCACCCGGTTACCCACCTGAACGTTTACACAGACAAAGGACTGCACATGGTAACCCACCTCCACGTTTACACAGACACAGGCCTGCACCTGGTAACCCACCTCCAGATTTACACAGACACAGGCCTGCACCTGGTAAAACACCTCCACGTTTAAACAGACACATGCCTGCACCTGGTGACCCACCTCCACGTTTTCGCGGGAACAGGCCTGCACCCAGTAACCCACCTCGATGTTAACACAGACACAGGCCTGCACCTGGCGACCCACCTCCACGTTTATACAGACACAGGCCTTCACCCGGAAACCCAGCTCCACGTTTACACAGACACAGGCCTGCACCTGGTAAACCACCTCCACATTTACACAGACACAGGCCTGCACATGGTGACCCACCTCCACGTTTACAAAGACACAGGCCTTCACCTGGCGACCCACCTCCACGTTTATACAGACACAGGCCTTCACCCGGAAACCCAGCTCCACGTTTACACAGACACAGGCCTGCACCTGGTAACCCACCTCCACGTTTACAAAGACACAGGCCTTCACCGGGTAACCCACCTCCACGTTTACACAGACAGAGGCCCGCACGTGGTAACCCACCTCCACGTTTACACAGACACACGACTGCACCTGGTGACCAACCTCCACGTTTACACAGACACAGGCCTGCACATGGTGACCCACCTCCATGTTTACAAAGACACAGGCCTGCACGTGGTAACCCACATCCACGTTTACACAGACACACGACTGCACCTGGTGACCCACCTCCACGTTTATACAGACACAGGCCTTCACCCGGAAACCCAGCTCCACGTTTACACAGACACAGGCCTGCACCTGGTAAACCACCTCCACATTTACACAGACACATGCCTGCACCTGGTGACCCACCTCCACGTTTACACAGACACAGGCCTGCACATGGTGACCCACCTCCACGTTTCCACAGACACAGGCCTTCACCCAGTAACCCACCTCCACATTTACACAGACACAGGCCTGCAACTGGTAACCCATTTCTACGTTTACACAGACTCAGGCCTGCACTTGGTAACCCACCTCCTCGTTTATACAGACAGAGGCCTGCACCTGGTGACTCACGTCCACGTTTCCACATACACAGGCCTTCACCCAGTAACCCACCTCCACGTTTACACAGACACACGACTGCACCTGGTGACCAACCTCCACGTTTACACAGACACAGGCCTGCACATGGTGACCCACCTCCATGTTTACACAGACACAGGCCTGCACGTGGTAACCCACATCCACGTTTACACAGACACACGACTGCACCTGGTGACCCACCTCCACGTTTATACAGACACAGGCCTTCACCCGGAAACCCAGCTCCACGTTTACACAGACACAGGCCTGCACCTGGTAAACCACCTCCACATTTACACAGACACATGCCTGCACCTGGTGACCCACCTCCACGTTTACACAGACACAGGCCTGCACATGGTGACCCACCTCCACGTTTCCACAGACACAGGCCTGCAACTGGTAACCCATTTCTACGTTTACACAGACTCAGGCCTGCACTTGGTAACCCACCTCCTCGTTTATACAGACAGAGGCCTGCACCTGGTGACTCACGTCCACGTTTCCACATACACAGGCCTTCACCCAGTAACCCACCTCCACGTTTACACAGACACACGCCTGCACCCGGTTACCCACCTCGACGTTTACACAGACACAGGCCAGCACCTGGTAAACCACATCCACGTTTGCACAGACACAGGCCTGCACCCGGTAACCCACCTCCATGTTTACACAGACACAGGCCTGCACCTGGTAACCCACCACGACTGTTACACAGATACAGGCCTGCGCATTTTACCCCACCTCCTCATTTACACAGACACAGGCCTGCACCTGGTGACCCACTTCCACGTTTCCACAGGGACAGGCCTGCACCCAGTAACCCACCTCCATGTTTACACAGACACAGGCCTGCACGTTGTGACCCACCTCCACGTTTACACAGACACAGGCCTGCACCTGGTAACCCACCTCCAGATTTACACAGACACAGGTCTGCACCTGGTAAAACACCTCCACGTTTACACAGACACATACCTGCACCTGGTGACCCACCTCCACGTTTACACAGACACAGGCCTGGACCTGGTGACCCACCTCCACGTTTCCACAGGAACAGGCCTGCACCCAGTAACCCACCTCGATGTTAACACAGACACAGGCCTGCACCTGGTGACCCACCTCCACGTTTATACAGACACAGGCCTTCACCCGGAAACCCAGATCCACGTTTACACAGACACAGGCCTGCACCTGGTAAACCACCTCCACATTTACACAGACACATTCCTGCACCTGGTGACCAAATCCTCGTTTACACTGACACAGGCCTGCACATGGTGACCCACCTCCACATTTCCACAGACACAGGCCTTCACCCGGTAACCCACCTCCACGTTTACACAGACACAGGCCTGCAACTGGTAACCCATTTCTACGTTTACACAGACTCAGGCCTGCACTTGGTAACCCACCTCCTCGTTTATACAGACAGAGGCCTGCACCTGGTGACTCACTTCCACGTTTCCACAGACACAGGCCTTCACACAGTAACCCACCTCCACGCTTACACAGACACAGTCCTGCACGTGGTAACCCACCTCCACGTTTACACAGACACAGGCCAGCACCTGGTAAACCATATCCACGTTTGCACAGACACAGGCCTGTACCTGGAAACGCACCTCCACATTTACACAGACACAGGCCTGCACCCAGAAAACCACCTCGATGTTAACACAGCAACAGGCCTGCACATGGTGACCCACCTCCACGTTTATACAGACACAGGCCTTCACCCGGAAACCCACCTCCACGATTACACAGACACAGGCCTGCACCTGGTGAACCATTTCCACGTTTACACAGACACATGCCTGCACCTGGTGACCCACCTCCACGTTTCCACAGGCACAGGCCTGCACCCAGTAACCCACCTCGATGTTTACACAGACACAGGCCTGCACCTGGTGACCCACCTCCACGTTTATACAGACACAGGCATGCACCTGGTAAACCACCTCCACATTTACACAGACACATGCCTGCACCTGGTGACCCACCTCCACGTTTACACAGACACAGGCCTGCACATGGTGACCCACCTCCACGTTTACACAGACACAGGCCTGCACCTGGTGAACCACCTCCACATTTACACAGACACATGCCTGCACCTGGTGACCCACCTCCACGTTTACACAGACACAGGCCTGCTCATGGTGACCCACCTCCTCGTTTCCACAGGCACAGGCCTGCACCCAGTAACCCACCACGATGTTAACACAGAGACAGGCCTGCACATGGTGACCCACCTCCACGTTTATGCAGACACTGGCCTTCACCCGGAAACCCACCTCCACGTTTACACAGACACAGGCCTGCACCTGGTAAACCACCTCCACATTTACACAGACACATGCCTGCACCTGGTGACCCACCTCCACGTTTACACAGACACATGCCTGCACCTGGTGACCCACCTCCACATTTACACAGACACAGACCTGCACATGGCGACCCACCTCCACTTTTCCACAGGCACAGGCCTGCACCCAGTAACCCACCTCGATGTTTACACAGACACAGGCCTGCACCTGGTGACCCACCCCCACGTTTATACAGACACAGGCCTTCACCCAGTAACCCCCCTCCACGTTTACACAGTCACAGGCCTGCACCTGGAAACCCACCTCCACGTTTATACAGACACAGGCCTTCACCCGGAAACCCAGATCCACGTTTACACAGACACAGGCCTTCACCCAGTAACCCCCCTCCACGTTTACACAGTCACAGGCCTAAACTTGGTAACCGACCTCCACATTTACACAGACACAGGCCTGCACCTGGAAACCCACCTCCACGTTTATACAGACACAGGCCTTCACCCGGAAACCCAGATCCACGTTTACACAGACACAGGCCTGCACCTGGTAAACCACCTCCACGTTTATACAGACACAGGCCTTCACCCGGAAACCCACCTCCTCGTTTACACAGACACAGGCCTGCACGTTGTGACCCACCTGAACGTTTACACAGACACAGGCCTGCACCTGGTGAACCATCTCCACGTTTACACAGGCACAGGCCTGCACCCAGTAACCCACCTCGATGTTTACACAGACACAGGCCTGCACCTGATGACCCACCTCCACGTTTATACAGACACAGGCCTGCACCTGGTGACCCACCTCCACGTTTACACAGACACAGGCCTGCACATGGTGACCCACCTCCACGTTTACACAGACACATGCCTGCACCCAGTAACCCACCCCGATGTTAACACAGACACAGGCCTGCACATGGTGACCCACCTCCACGTTTATGCAGACACAGGCCTTCACCCGGAAACCCACCTCCACGTTTACACAGACACATGCCTGCACCTGGTGACCCACCTCCACATTTACACAGACACAGACCTGCACATGGCGACCCACCTCCACTTTTCCACAGGCACAGGCCTGCACCCAGTAACCCACCTCGATGTTTACACAGACACAGGCCTGCACCTGGTAACCCACCTCCAGATTTACACAGACACAGGTCTGCACCTGGTAAAACACCTCCACGTTTAAACAGACACAGGCCTGCACCTGGTAAACCACCTCCACATTTACACAGACACATTCCTGCACCTGGTGACCAACTCCTCGTTTACACTGACACAGGCCTACACATGGTGACCGACCTCCACATTTCCACAGACACAGGCCTTCACCCGGTAACCCACCTCCACGTTTACACAGACACAGGCCTGCACATGGTGACCCACCTCCACATTTCCACAGACACAGGCCTTCACCCGGTAACCCACCTCCACATTTACACAGACACAGGCCTGCAACTGGTAACCCATTTCTACGTTTACACAGACTCAGGCCTGCACTTGGTAACCCACCTCCTCGTTTATACAGACAGAGGCCTGCACCTGGTGACTCACTTCCACGTTTCCACAGACACAGGCCTTCACACAGTAACCCACCTCCACGCTTACACAGACACAGTCCTGCACGTGGTAACCCACCTCCACGTTTTCACAGACACAGGCCAGCACCTGGTAAACCACATCCACGTTTGCACAGACACAGGCCTGTACCTGGAAACGCACCTCCACATTTACACAGACACAGGCCTGCACCCAGAAACCCACCTCGATGTTAACACAGACACAGGCCTGCACATGGTGACCCACCTCCACGTTTATACAGACACAGGCCTTCACCCTGAAACCCACCTCCACGTTTACACAGACACAGGCCTGCACCTGGTGAACCATCTCCACGTTTACACAGGCACAGGCCTGCACCCAGTAACCCACCTCGATGTTTACACAGACACAGGCCTGCACCTGATGACCCACCTCCACGTTTACACAGACACAGGCCTGCACATGGTGACCCACCTCCACGTTTACACAGACACATGCCTGCACCCAGTAACCCACCCCGATGTTAACACAGACACAGGCCTGCACATGGTGACCCACCTCCACGTTTATGCAGACACAGGCCTTCACCCGGAAACCCACCTCCACGTTTACACAGACACATGCCTGCACCTGGTGACCCACCTCCACATTTACACAGACACAGACCTGCACATGGCGACCCACCTCCACTTTTCCACAGGCACAGGCCTGCACCCAGTAACCCACCTCGATGTTTACACAGACACAGGCCTCCACCTGGTGACCCACCTCCACGTTTATACAGACACAGGCCTTCACCCAGTAACCCCCCTCCACGATTACACAGTCACAGGCCTAAACTTGGTAACCGACCTCCACATTTACACAGACACAGGCCTGCACCTGGAAACCCACCTCCACGTTTATACAGACACAGGCCATCACCCGGAAACCCAGATCCACGTTTACACAGACACAGGCCTGCACCTGGTAAACCACCTCCACGTTTATACAGACACAGGCCTTCACCCTGAAACCCACCTCCTCGTTTACACAGACAGAGGCCTGCACCTGGTGACCCACTTCCACGTTTCCACAGGCACAGGCCTGCACCCAGTAACCCACCTCCTCGTTTACACAGACACAGGCCTGCACGTTGTGACCCACCTGAACGTTTACACAGACACAGGCCTGCACCTGGTAACCCACCTCCAGATTTACACAGACACAGGTCTGCACCTGGTAAAACACCTCCACGTTTGCACAGACACGGGCCTGTACCTGGAAACGCACCTCCACGTTTACACAGACACAGGCCTGCACGTGGTAACCCACCTCGATGTTTACACAGACACAGGCCAGCACCTGGTAAACCACATCCACGTTTGCACAGACACAGGCCTGTACCTGGAAACGCACCTCCACATTTACACAGACACAGGCCTGCACCCGGTAACCCACCTCCACGTTTACACAGACACAGGCCTGCACATGGTGACCAACCTCCACATTTCCACAGGCACAGGCCTGCACCCAGTAACCCACCTCGATGTTTACACAGACACAGGCCTGCACCTGGTGACCCACCTCCACGTTTATACAGACACAGGCCTTCACCCGGAAACCCAGCTCCACGTTTACACAGACACAGGCCTGCACCTGGTAAACCACCTCCACATTTACACAGACACATGCCTGCACCTGGTGACCCACCTCCACGTTTACACAGACACAGGCCTGCACATGGTGACCCACCTCCACGTTTCCACAGACACAGGCCTGCAACTGGTAACCCATTTCTACGTTTACACAGACTCAGGCCTGCACTTGGTAACCCACCTCCTCGTTTATACAGACAGAGGCCTGCACCTGGTGACTCACGTCCACGTTTCCACATACACAGGCCTTCACCCAGTAACCCACCTCCACGTTTACACAGACACACGCCTGCACCCGGTTACCCACCTCGACGTTTACACAGACACAGGCCAGCACCTGGTAAACCACATCCACGTTTGCACAGACACAGGCCTGCACCCGGTAACCCACCTCCATGTTTACACAGACACAGGCCTGCACCTGGTAACCCACCACGACTGTTACACAGATACAGGCCTGCGCATTTTACCCCACCTCCTCATTTACACAGACACAGGCCTGCACCTGGTGACCCACTTCCACGTTTCCACAGGGACAGGCCTGCACCCAGTAACCCACCTCCATGTTTACACAGACACAGGCCTGCACGTTGTGACCCACCTCCACGTTTACACAGACACAGGCCTGCACCTGGTAACCCACCTCCAGATTTACACAGACACAGGTCTGCACCTGGTAAAACACCTCCACGTTTACACAGACACATACCTGCACCTGGTGACCCACCTCCACGTTTACACAGACACAGGCCTGGACCTGGTGACCCACCTCCACGTTTCCACAGGAACAGGCCTGCACCCAGTAACCCACCTCGATGTTAACACAGACACAGGCCTGCACCTGGTGACCCACCTCCACGTTTATACAGACACAGGCCTTCACCCGGAAACCCAGATCCACGTTTACACAGACACAGGCCTGCACCTGGTAAACCACCTCCACATTTACACAGACACATTCCTGCACCTGGTGACCAAATCCTCGTTTACACTGACACAGGCCTGCACATGGTGACCCACCTCCACATTTCCACAGACACAGGCCTTCACCCGGTAACCCACCTCCACGTTTACACAGACACAGGCCTGCAACTGGTAACCCATTTCTACGTTTACACAGACTCAGGCCTGCACTTGGTAACCCACCTCCTCGTTTATACAGACAGAGGCCTGCACCTGGTGACTCACTTCCACGTTTCCACAGACACAGGCCTTCACACAGTAACCCACCTCCACGCTTACACAGACACAGTCCTGCACGTGGTAACCCACCTCCACGTTTACACAGACACAGGCCAGCACCTGGTAAACCATATCCACGTTTGCACAGACACAGGCCTGTACCTGGAAACGCACCTCCACATTTACACAGACACAGGCCTGCACCCAGAAAACCACCTCGATGTTAACACAGCAACAGGCCTGCACATGGTGACCCACCTCCACGTTTATACAGACACAGGCCTTCACCCGGAAACCCACCTCCACGATTACACAGACACAGGCCTGCACCTGGTGAACCATTTCCACGTTTACACAGACACATGCCTGCACCTGGTGACCCACCTCCACGTTTCCACAGGCACAGGCCTGCACCCAGTAACCCACCTCGATGTTTACACAGACACAGGCCTGCACCTGGTGACCCACCTCCACGTTTATACAGACACAGGCATGCACCTGGTAAACCACCTCCACATTTACACAGACACATGCCTGCACCTGGTGACACACCTCCACGTTTACACAGACACAGGCCTGCACATGGTGACCCACCTCCACGTTTACACAGACACAGGCCTGCACCTGGTGAACCACCTCCACATTTACACAGACACATGCCTGCACCTGGTGACCCACCTCCACGTTTACACAGACACAGGCCTGCTCATGGTGACCCACCTCCTCGTTTCCACAGGCACAGGCCTGCACCCAGTAACCCACCACGATGTTAACACAGAGACAGGCCTGCACATGGTGACCCACCTCCACGTTTATGCAGACACTGGCCTTCACCCGGAAACCCACCTCCACGTTTACACAGACACAGGCCTGCACCTGGTAAACCACCTCCACATTTACACAGACACATGCCTGCACCTGGTGACCCACCTCCACGTTTACACAGACACATGCCTGCACCTGGTGACCCACCTCCACATTTACACAGACACAGACCTGCACATGGCGACCCACCTCCACTTTTCCACAGGCACAGGCCTGCACCCAGTAACCCACCTCGATGTTTACACAGACACAGGCCTGCACCTGGTGACCCACCCCCACGTTTATACAGACACAGGCATTCACCCAGTAACCCCCCTCCACGTTTACACAGTCACAGGCCTAAACTTGGTAACCGACCTCCACATTTACACAGACACAGGCCTGCACCTGGAAACCCACCTCCACGTTTATACAGACACAGGCCTTCACCCGGAAACCCAGATCCACGTTTACACAGACACAGGCCTGCACCTGGTAAACCACCTCCACGTTTATACAGACACAGGCCTTCACCCGGAAACCCACCTCCTCGTTTACACAGACACAGGCCTGCACGTTGTGACCCACCTGAACGTTTACACAGACACAGGCCTGCACCTGGTAACCCACCTCCAGATTTACACAGACACAGGTCTGCACCTGGTAAAACACCTCCACGTTTAAACAGACACAGGCCTGCACCTGGTAAACCACCTCCACATTTACACAGACACATTCCTGCACCTGGTGACCAACTCCTCGTTTACACTGACACAGGCCTACACATGGTGACCGACCTCCACATTTCCACAGACACAGGCCTTCACCCGGTAACCCACCTCCACGTTTACACAGACACAGGCCTGCACATGGTGACCCACCTCCACATTTCCACAGACACAGGCCTTCACCCGGTAACCCACCTCCACATTTACACAGACACAGGCCTGCAACTGGTAACCCATTTCTACGTTTACACAGACTCAGGCCTGCACTTGGTAACCCACCTCCTCGTTTATACAGACAGAGGCCTGCACCTGGTGACTCACTTCCACGTTTCCACAGACACAGGCCTTCACACAGTAACCCACCTCCACGCTTACACAGACACAGTCCTGCACGTGGTAACCCACCTCCACGTTTTCACAGACACAGGCCAGCACCTGGTAAACCACATCCACGTTTGCACAGACACAGGCCTGTACCTGGAAACGCACCTCCACATTTACACAGACACAGGCCTGCACCCAGAAACCCACCTCGATGTTAACACAGACACAGGCCTGCACATGGTGACCCACCTCCACGTTTATACAGACACAGGCCTTCACCCTGAAACCCACCTCCACGTTTACACAGACACAGGCCTGCACCTGGTGAACCATCTCCACGTTTACACAGGCACAGGCCTGCACCCAGTAACCCACCTCGATGTTTACACAGACACAGGCCTGCACCTGATGACCCACCTCCACGTTTATACAGACACAGGCCTGCACCTGGTGACCCACCTCCACGTTTACACAGACACAGGCCTGCACATGGTGACCCACCTCCACGTTTACACAGACACATGCCTGCACCCAGTAACCCACCCCGATGTTAACACAGACACAGGCCTGCACATGGTGACCCACCTCCACGTTTATGCAGACACAGGCCTTCACCCGGAAACCCACCTCCACGTTTACACAGACACATGCCTGCACCTGGTGACCCACCTCCACATTTACACAGACACAGACCTGCACATGGCGACCCACCTCCACTTTTCCACAGGCACAGGCCTGCACCCAGTAACCCACCTCGATGTTTACACAGACACAGGCCTCCACCTGGTGACCCACCTCCACGTTTATACAGACACAGGCCTTCACCCAGTAACCCCACTCCACGATTACACAGTCACAGGCCTAAACTTGGTAACCGACCTCCACATTTACACAGACACAGGCCTGCACCTGGAAACCCACCTCCACGTTTATACAGACACAGGCCATCACCCGGAAACCCAGATCCACGTTTACACAGACACAGGCCTGCACCTGGTAAACCACCTCCACGTTTATACAGACACAGGCCTTCACCCTGAAACCCACCTCCTCGTTTACACAGACAGAGGCCTGCACCTGGTGACCCACTTCCACGTTTCCACAGGCACAGGCCTGCACCCAGTAACCCACCTCCTCGTTTACACAGACACAGGCCTGCACGTTGTGACCCACCTGAACGTTTACACAGACACAGGCCTGCACCTGGTAACCCACCTCCAGATTTACACAGACACAGGTCTGCACCTGGTAAAACACCTCCACGTTTACACAGACACATGCCTGCACCTGGTGACCCACCTCCACGTTTACACAGACACAGGCCTGGACCTGGTGACCTACCTCCACGTTTCCACAGGAACAGGCCTGCACCCAGTAACCACCTCGATGTTAACACAGACACAGGCCTGCACCTGGTGACCCACCTCCACGTTTATACAGACACAGGCCTGCAACTGGTAACCCACCTCCACATTTACACAGACACAGGCCTGCAACTGGTAACCCATTTCTACGTTTACACAGACTCAGGCCTGCACTTGGTAACCCACCTCCTCGTTTATACAGACAGAGGCCTGCACCTGGGGACTCACTTCCACGTTTCCACAGACACAGGCCTTCACACAGTAACCCACCTCCACGCTTACACAGACACAGTCCTGCACGTGGTAACCCACCTCCACGTTTACACAGACACAGGCCAGCACCTGGTAAACCACATCCATGTTTGCACAGACACAGGCCTGTACCTGGAAACGCACCTCCACATTTACACAGACACAGGTCTGCACCCAGAAACCCACCTCGATGTTAACACAGACACAGGCCTGCACATGGTGACCCACCTCCACGTTTATACAGACACAGGCCTTCACCCTGAAACCCACCTCCACGTTTACACAGACACAGGCCTGCACCTGGTGAACCATCTCCACGTTTACACAGACACATGCCTGCACCTGGTGACCCACCTCCACGTTTCCACAGGCACAGGCCTGCACCCAGTAACCCACCTCGATGTTTACACAGACACAGGCCTGCACCTGGTGACCCACCTCCACGTTTATACAGACACAGGCCTGCACCTGGTGACCCACCTCCACGTTTACACAGACACAGGCCTGCACATGGTGACCCACCTCCATGTTTACACAGACACAGGCCTGCACCTGATGAACCACCTCCACATTTACACAGACACATGCCTGCACCTGGTGACCCAGCTCCACGTTTACACAGACACAGGCCTGCTCATGGTGACCCACCTCCACGTTTCCACAGGCACAGGCCTGCACCCAGTAACCCACCCCGATGTTAACACAGACACAGGCCTGCACATGGTGACCCACCTCCACGTTTATGCAGACACAGGCCTTCACCCGGAAACCCACCTCCACGTTTACACAGACACAGGCCTGCACCTGGTAAACCACCTCCACATTTACACAGACACATGCCTGCACCTGGTGACCCACCTCCACGTTTACACAGACACTGGCCTGCACATGGTGACCCACCTCCACGTTTCCAAAGGCACAAGCCTGCAACTTTTAACCCATTTCTACGTTTACACAGACTCAGGCCTGCACTTGGTAACCCACCTCCTCCTTTAGACAGACAGAGGCCTGCACCTGGTGACTCACTTCCACGTTTCCACAGGCACAGGCCTGCACCCAGTAACCCACCTCCTCGCTTACACAGACACAGGCCTTCACCCGGTAACCCACCTCCACGTTTACACAGACACAGGCCTGCAACTGGTAACCCATTTCTACGTTTACACAGACTCAGGCCTGCACTTGGTAACCCACCTCCTCGTTTATACAGACAGAGGCCTGCATCTGGTGACTCACTTCCACGTTTCCACAGACACAGGCCTTCACCCAGTAACCCACCTCCACGCTTACACAGACACAGGCCTGCACGTGGTAACCCAACTCCACGTTTACACATACACATGCCTGCACCCGGTTCCCCACCTGAACGTTTACACAGACAAAGGACCTCACGTGGTAACCCACCTCCACGTTTACACAGACACAAGCCTGCACCTGGTAACCCACCTCCAGATTTACACAGACACAGGCCTGCACCTGGTAAAACACCTCCACGTTTAAACAGACACATGCCTGCACCTGGTGACCCACCTCCACGTTTTCGCAGGAACATGCCTGCACCCAGTAACCCACCTCGATGTTAACACAGACACAGGCCTGCACCTGGCGACCCACCTCCACGTTTATACAGACACAGGCCTTCACCCGGAAACCCAGCTCCACGTTTACACAGACACAGGCCTGCACCTGGTAAACCACCTCCACATTTACACAGACACATGCCTGCATCTGGTGACCCACCTCCACGTTTACACAGACACAGGCCTGCACATGGTGACCCACCTCCACGTTTCCACAGACACAGGCCTTCACCAGTAACCCACCTCCACGTTTACACAGACACAGGCCTGCAACTGGTAACCCATTTCTACGTTTACACAGACTCAGGCCTGCACTTGGTAACCCACCTCCTCGTTTATACAGACTGAGGCCTGCACCTGGTAACTCACTTCCACGTTTCCACAGACACAGGCCTTCACCCAGTAACCCACCTCCACGCTTACACAGACACAGGCCTGCACGTGGTAACCCACCTCCACGTTTACACAGACACAGGCCTGCACCTGGTAACCCACCGCCACGTTTACAAAGACACAGGCCTTCACCTGGCGACCCGCCTCCACGTTTATACAGACACAGGCCTTCACCCGGAAACCCAGCTCCACGTTTACACAGACACAGGCCTGCACATGGTGACCCACCTCCACGTTTCCACAGACACGGGCCTTCACCCAGTAACCCACCTCCACGTTTACACAGACACACGCCTGCACCCGGTTACCCACCTCGACGTTTACACAGACACAGGCCAGCACCTGGTAAACCACATCCACATTTACACAGACACAGGCCTGCACCCGGTAACCCACCTCCACGTTTACACAGACACAGGCCTGCACCTGAAACCCCACCTCCACGTTTACACAGACACAGGCATCCACATGGTAACCCACCTCCACTTTTACACAGACACAGACCTGCACATGGTAACCCACCTCCACATTTACACAGACACAGGCCTGCACATGGTAACCCACCTCCACATTTACACAGACACAGGCCTGCACATGGTGACCCACCTCCACATTTACACAGACACAGGCCTGCAACTGGTAACCCATTTCTACGTTTACACAGACTCAGGCCTTCACCCAGTAACCCCCCTCCACGTTTACACAGACACAGGCCTAAACTTGGTAACCGACCTCCACATTTACACAGACACAGGCCTGCACCTGGTAACCCACCTCCTCGTTTACACAGGCACAGGCCTGCACCTGGTGACCCACTTCCACGTTTCCACAGGCACAGGCCTGCACCCAGTAACCCACCTCCTCGTTTACACAGACACAGGCCTGCTCGTTGTGACCCACCTGAACGTTTACACAGACACAGGCCTGCACGTGGTAACCCACCTCCACGTTTACACAGACACATGCCTGCACCTGGTGACCCACCTCCACGTTTACACAGACACAGGCCTGGACCTGGTGACCCACCTCCACGTTTCCACAAGAACAGGCCTGCACCCAGTAACCCACCTCGATGTTAACACAGACACAGGCCTGCACCTGGTGACCCACCTCCACGTTTTTACAGACACAGGCCTTCACCCGGAAACCCAGATCCACGTTTACACAGACAAAGGCCTGCACCTGGTGACCCACCTCCACGTTTACACAGACACAGGCCTGCACATGGTGACCCACCTCCACGTTTCCACAGACACAGGCCTTCACCCAGTAACCCACCTCCACGTTTACACAGACACAGGCTTGCAACTGGTAACCCATTTCTACGTTTACACAGACTCAGGCCTGCACTTGGTAACCCACCTCCTCGTTTATACAGACAGAGGCCTGCACCTGGTGACTCACGTCCACGTTTCCACATACACAGGCCTTCACCCAGTAACCCACCTCCACGTTTACACAGACACACGCCTGCACCCGGTTACCCACCTCGACGTTTACACAGACACAGGCCAGCACCTGGTAAACCACATCCACGTTTGCACAGACACAGGCCTGCACCCGGTAACCCACCTCCATGTTTACACAGACACAGGCCTGCACCTGGTAACCCGCCACGACGTTTACACAGATACATGCCTGCGCATTGTACCCCACCTCCTCATTTACACTGACACAGGCCTGCACCTGGTGACCCACTTCCACGTTTCCACAGGGACAGGCCTGCACCCAGTAACCCACCTCCATGTTTACACAGACACAGGCCTGCACGTTGTGACCCACCTCCACGTTTACACAGACACAGGCCTGCACATGGTAACCCACCTCCAGATTTACACAGACACAGGTCTGCACCTGGTAAAATACCTCCACGTTTACACAGACACATGCCTGCACCTGGTGACCCACCTCCACGTTTACACAGACACAGGCCTGGACCTGGTGACCCACCTCCACGTTTCCACCGGAACAGGCCTGCACCCAGTAACCCACCTCGATGTTAACACAGACACAGGCCTGCACCTGGTGACCCACCTCCACGTTTATACAGACACAGGCCTTCACCCGGAAACCCAGATCCACGTTTACACAGACACAGGCCTGCTCCTGGTAAACCACCTCCACACTTACACAGACACATTCCTGCACCTGGTGACCAACTCCTCATTTACACTGACACAGGCCTGCACATGGTGACCCACCTCCACATTTCCACAGACACAGGCCTTCACCCGGTAACCCACCTCCACGTTTACACAGACACAGGCCTTCACCCAGTAACCCACCTCCAACTTTACACATACACAGGCCCGCACGTGCTAACCCAGCTCCATGTTTACACAGACACAGGCCTGCACATGGTAACCCACATACACGTTTACACAGACACACGACTGCACCTGGTGACCCACCTCCACGTTTACACAGACAGGCCTGCACATGGTGACCCACCTCCACGTTTCCACAGGCACAGGCCTGCACCCAGTAACCCACCTCGATGTTTACACAGACACAGGCCTGCACCTGGTGACCCACCTCCACATTTATACAGACACAGGGCTTCACCCAGTAACCCACCTCCACGTTTACTCAGACACAAGCCTGCACTTGGTAACCGACCTCCACATTTACACAGACACAGGCCTGCACCTGGTAACCCACCTACTCATTTACACAGACACAGGCCTGCACCTGGTGACCCACTTCCACTTTTCCACAGGGACAGGCCTGCACCCAGTAACCCACCTCCATGTTTACACAGACACAGGCCGACACCTTGTGACCCACCTCCATGTTTACAAAGACACAGGCCTGCACCTGGTAAACTACCTCCACATTTACACAGACACATGCCTGCACCTGGTGACCCACCTCCACATTTACACAGACACAGGCCTGCACATGGCGACCCACCACCACTTTTCCACAGGCACAGGCCTGCACCCAGTAACCCACCTCGATGTTTACACAGACACAGGCCTGCACCTGGTGACCCACCTCCACGTTTATACAGACACGGGCCTTCACCCAGTAACCCCCCTCCACGTTTACACAGACACAGGCCTAAACTTGGTAACCGACCTCCACATTTACACAGACACAGGCCTGCACCTGGTAACCCACCTCCTCGTTTACACAGGCACAGGCCTGCACCTGGTGACCCACTTCCACGTTTCCACAGGCACAGGCCTGCACCCAGTAACCCACCTCCTCGTTTACACAGACACAGGCCTGCACGTTGTGACCCACCTGAACGTTTACACAGACACAGGCCTGCACGTGGTAACCCACCTCCACGTTTACACAGACACAGGCCTGCACCTGGTAACCCACCTCCAGATTTACACAGACACAGGTCTTCACCTGGTAAAACACCTCCACGTTTACACAGACACATGCCTGCACCTGGTGACCCACCTCCACGTTTCCACAAGAACAGGCCTGCACCCAGTAACCCACCTCGATGTTAATACAGACACAGGCCTGCACCTGGTGACCCACCTCCACGTTTACACAGACACAGGCCTGCTCCTGGTAATCCACCTCCACACTTACACAGACACATTCCTGCACCTGGTGACCAACTCCTCATTTACACTGACACAGGCCTGCACATGGTGACCCACCTCCACATTTCCACAGACACAGGCCTTCACCCGGTAACCCACCTCCACGTTTGCACAGACACAGGCCTGCAACTGGTAACCCATTTCTACGTTTACACAGACTCAGGCCTGCACTTTTTAACCCACCTCCTCGTTTATACAGACAGAGGCCTGCACCTGGTGACTCACTTCCACGTTTCCACAGACACAGGCCTTCACACACTAACCCACCTCCACGCTTACACAGACACAGTCCTGCACATGGTAACCCACCTCCACGTTTACACAGAGACAGGCCAGCACCTGGTAAACCACATCCACGTTTGCACAGACACAGGCCTGTACCTGGAAACGCACCTCCACATTTACACAGACACAGGCCTGCACCCGGTAACCCACCTCCACGTTTACACAGACACAGGCCTGCACGTGGTAACCCACCTCGACGTTTACACAGACACAGGCCAGCACCTGGTAAACCACATCCACGTTTCCACAGACACAGGCCTGTACCTGGAAACGCACCTCCACATTTACACAGACACAGGGCTATACATGGTCACCCACCTCGACGTCTATACAGACACAGGCCTGCACCTGAAACCCCACCTCCACGTTGACACAGACACAGGCCTGCACATGGTAACCCACCTCCACGTCTACACAGACACAGGTCTGCACATGGTAACCCACCTCCACGTTTACACAGACACAGGCATCCACATGGTAACCCAACTCCACTTTTACACAGACACAGACCTGCACATGGTAACCCACCTCCACATTTACACAGACACAGGCCTGCACATGGTAACCCACCTCCACGTTTACACAGAAACAGGCCTGCACCTGGTAAACCACCTCCACATTTACACAGACACATGCCTGCACCTGGTGACCCACCTCCACGTTTCCACAGACACTGGCCTGCACATGGTGACCCACCTCCACGTTTCCACAGGCACAAGCCTGCAACTTGTAACCCATTTCTACGTTTACACAGACTCAGGCCTGCACTTGGTAACCCACCTCCTCGTTTAGACAGACAGAGGCCTGCACCTGGTGACTCACTTCCACGTTTATACAGACACAGGCCTTCACCCAGTAACCCACCTCTACGTTTACACAGACACAGGCCTGCACTTGGTAACCGAACTCCACATTTACACAGACACAGGCCTGCACCTGGTGACCCACTTCCACGTTTCCACAGGCACAGGCCTGCACCCAGTAACCCACCTCCTCGCTTACACAGACACAGGCCTTCACCCGGTAACCCACCTCCACGTTTACACAGACACAGGCCTGCAACTGGTAACCCATTTCTACGTTTACACAGACTCAGGCCTGCACTTGGTAACCCACCTCCTCGTTTATACAGACAGAGGCCTGCACCTGGTGACTCACTTCCACGTTTCCACAGACACAGGCATTCACCCAGTAACCCACCTCCACGCTTACACAGACACAGGCCTGCACGTGGTAACCCAACTCCACGTTTACACATACACATGCCTGCACCCGGTTCCCCACCTGAACGTTTACACAGACAAAGGACCTCACGTGGTAACCCACCTCCACGTTTACACAGACACAGGCCTGCACCTGGTAACCCACCTCCAGATTTACACAGACACAGGCCTGCACCTGGTAAAACACCTCCACGTTTAAACAGACACATGCCTGCACCTGGTGACCCACCTCCACGTTTTCGCAGGAACATGCCTGCACCCAGTAACCCACCTCGATGTTAAAACAGACACAGGCCTGCACCTGGCGACCCACCTCCACGTTTATACAGACACAGGCCTTCACCCGGAAACCCAGCTCCACGTTTACACAGACACAGGCCTGCACCTGGTAAACCACCTCCACATTTACACAGACACATGCCTGCACCTGGTGACCCACCTCCACGTTTACACAGACACAGGCCTGCACATGGTGACCCAGCTCCACGTTTCCACAGACACAGGCCTTCACCCAGTAACCCACCTCCACGTTTACACAGACACAGGCCTGCAACTGGTAACCCATTTCTACGTTTACACAGACTCAGGCCTGCACTTGGTAACCCACATCCTCGTTTATACAGACAGAGGCCTGCACCTGGTAACTCACTTCCACGTTTCCACAGACACAGGCCTTCACCCAGTAACCCACCTCCACGCTTACACAGACACAGGCCTGCACGTGGTAACCCACCTCCACGTTTACACAGACACACGCCTGCACCCGGTTACACACCTGAACGTTTACACAGACACAGGACTGCACGTGGTAACCCACCTCCACGTTTACACAGACACAGGCCTGCACCTGGTAACCCACCTCCACGTTTACAAAGACACAGGCCTTCACCTGGCGACCCACCTCCACGTTTATACAGACACAGGCCTTCACCCGGAAACCCAGCTCCACGTTTACACAGACACAGGCCTGCACATGGTGACCCACCTCCACGTTTCCACAGACACAGGCCTTCACCCAGTAACCCACCTCCACGTTTACACAGACACACGCCTGCACCCGGTTACCCACCTCGACGTTTACACAGACTGTGGTGAACTATGTGCCTGTCGGGACACGCCCCTGCTGACTGCTCCTGTGGCTCCTCCCACAGGCCCCTGTATAAAGGAGACCTGCGGCCTGACGCTCGGCCTCAGTCTCCAGGACCTTGTATGATAGACACTCACTCCTGGTTCCTTCTTCCAGTCAATAAAAGCCGATATCTCGCCTACGTCTCAGTGTGAGTTATTGATGGTGCATCAATTTTATTGACTGGAAGTTTTAAAACATGGAACCCGTTTTGCGTCCGGACCGGTTGGATTTGGACCCTCAAGACCCTGACGCAGCTCTCGCTTTTGAACACTGGCTTGCATGCTTCCAATCGTACTTGGCGGAGCTTCGTGCGACTGAACCCGCCGTTATGCACAGAATCCTACTCTCGAGGGTCACCCCCAAAGTTTACTCCTTTATCCGGGACCTGCCGACCTACGAAGGGGCACTGGACGCCCTCAAACGACAGTACCTGCGGCCGGTGAACACCGTCTACGCAAGACATCGCTTAGCTACCCGGCAACAGCGGCCTGGCGAATCGTGCGCTGAGTTTCTCCGAGCACTACAGACACTCGTCCGAGCTTGTGACTGCAAGACGCTCACGGCAGAACAGCATGCGGAGCTGCTGGTGCGAGACGCCTTTGTGACGGGACTGAGGTCAGTGTACATGCGCCAGCGACTGCTGGAGAACTCGGATCTTACCTTAAGCTCGGCGATAGAGATGGCCAACGCTCTAGAAGCTGCGCGGCATAACGCCGACGCTGTCCAGTCGCGCGATTCCCCGCCGGTTTCGTGGACGCCTCAGACCCCGCCACCGCCGGCTCCCGGGAGCGAATTCGCCAACGCCGCCGCCAGTCGCCATTCCACGAGCTCCCCGACCCAGACCACGGCTGTGGCCCGTAAGAAACTCGTGCCTTGTTATTTCTGTGGCCAAAAGAAACATCCTCGACAACGCTGTCCAGCGCGAGAAGCGACCTGCTCCAGCTGCGGAAAGCGGGGCCACTTCGCCAAGGTCTGTAAGTCTCAACCTCGAGCGGAGTGCAGCGCTGCGGGTGAAACGTGGGGGCCGCCATCTTGCATGCCGGGATGTGGGCGGCCATCTTTGTCGACGTCAGCACGCCCCGCCCCCGATCCTCGGATGCTGACCGGGTACCCCGGATGTGAGCGGCCATCTTTGTCGGCGTCAGCATGCCCCGCCCCCGACCCTCCGATGCTGACCGGGTACCCCGACGGCGATCCAACTCTGGCCACTGTGACTCTCGACCAAAGCGCCCCACACCAGCTTGCAAGGTCCATGATGGACATCCAGGTGGAGGGGCATTGGACTGGATGCCTGTTTGACACGGGCAGCACTGGGAGTTTTATTCACCCGGACACAGTGCAACGCTGCGGACTTGCAACGCGGCCGGTCAGTCGGAGGTTCCATTTGGCCTCTGGGTCGCAGTCCGCAGACATCCGGGCGGGTTGTGTAGCGACTTTGGTGGTGCAAGGCACAGTATATCGGGACTTTGAACTGCTGGTCATGCCTAATCTGTGTGCACCTGTGCTATTGGGGCTGGACTTCCAGAGCCATCTCGAAAGTGTGACTATGGTATACGACGGGCCCCTCCCACCACTCACTGTCAAGAATCCTCAGTTCTGTGGGACTTCTTCACATACCCCGCTACTGACCACACACACACACGGACACACACATCCCATCCAGAACCAGGCCAACAGCTGCGCTACCGACACTTGCAGCCTCTCCACTCTCAAGATCCCTTCCCCACCGCTGTTCGCCAACCTGACCCCCGACTGTAAACCTGTGGCAACCAAAAGCAGGAGGTACAGCGCGGGGGACCGGGCCTTCATTCGGTCGGAGGTGCAGCGGCTGCTCAGGGAGGGGATCATTGAGCCGAGCACAAGCCCTTGGAGGGCCCAGGTGGTTGTTGTTCGGACTGGGCAGAAAAATAGGATGGTGGTGGACTATAGTCAAACCATCAATAGGTTTACGCAGCTTGACGCATACCCCCTACCCCGCATCGCGGATATGGTCAACCAGATTGCTCAGTATAAGGTGTACTCGACAATAGATCTGAAATCCGCTTATCACCAGCTCCCCATCTGCCCAGAGGACCGCCCCTACACCGCCTTCGAGGCGGGCGGCCGGCTCTATCACTTCCTGCGCGTCCCTTTCGGTGTCACGAATGGTGTCTCTGTCTTCCAGAGGGAAATGGACCGGATGGTGGACCAGTACCAACTGCAGGCCACATTTCCCTATCTGGATAACATCACCATCTGTGGTCATGACAGGCCAGATCACGACGCCAACCTCCAACGGTTTCTCCAAGTGGCCGCAGCTCTGAACCTTACTTATAACAGGGACAAGTGTGTTTTTGGTACCACCCGCCTTGCTATACTTGGGTATGTCGTGGAAAACGGGGTTATTGGGCCTGATCCCGAACGTATGCGCCCCCTGTTAGAGCTCCCTCTTCCCACCACTCTCAAGGCCCTCAGACGGTGCCTGGGGTTTTTTTCCTATTACGCCCAATGGGTCCCCCATTACGCAGACAAGGCTCGCCCCCTGGTCAAGTCTACCTCGTTTCCCCTCTCTGCTGAGGCCTGCGCGGCCTTCAACTGCATTAAAGCGGACATTGCCAAAGCTACGATGCATGCAGTGGACGAGACCGCTCCCTTCCAAGTGGAGTGTGATGCCTCCGATTTCGCTCTGGCTGCTACCCTTAATCAGGAAGGCAGACCAGTAGCATTCTTTTCTCGCACCCTCCAAGGCTCTGAAATTCGGCACTCCGCGGTGGAGAAAGAAGCCCAGGCCATAGTGGAGGCTGTTAGGCACTGGAGGCACTATCTTGCTGGCAAAAGATTCACTGTGCTGACCGACCAGCGCTCGGTTGCGTTCCTGTTCAGCAACCAACAGCGGGGCAAGATCAAAAATGATAAGATTTTGCGGTGGAGGATAGAACTCTCCACCTACACCTATGATATCCTGTACCGGCCTGGCAGACTCAATGAGCCCCCTGATGCCCTATCCCGGGGAACATGTGCTAGCACACAGCTCGACCAGCTGTACGCCCTTCATGCACAACTTTGCCATCCGGGGGTCACCCGATTTTACCATTTTGTGAAAGCTCGGAACCTGCCGTACTCCCTGGAGGACATCAGGACGATGACCAGGGACTGCCAAATTTGTGCCGAGTGCAAACCGCACTTCTACTGTCCTGACACGGCACAACTTGTCAAGGCCACCCGCCCTTTTGAACGCCTGAGTGTTGACTTTAAGGGCCCCCTTCCCTCCACTGACCGCAATGTCTATTTTCTCAGTGTTATTGACGAGTTCTCACGGTTCCCCTTTGCCATCCCCTGCCCCGACACCACTGCCACGTCCGTCATAAAAGCCCTGCGCCAGCTCTTCACTCTGTTCGGGTATCCCTGCTATATCCACAGTGATAGAGGGTCCTCCTTTATGAGTGAGGAGCTGCGCCAGTACTTGCTAGCTAGGGGCATTGCTACCAGTCGGACCACGAGTTATAATCCCCGGGGTAATGGCCAGGTAGAGCGGGAGAATGCCACAGTGTGGAAGGCCACACTTTTAGCCCTTAAGTCCAAAGGGTTGCCGGTCTCTCGATGGCAGGAGGTCCTCCCTGAGGCACTGCACTCTATCCGCTCTCTGTTATGTACGTCCACCAATGCCACCCCTCACGAACGCCTATTCTCTTTTCCCAGGAAGTCTGTCACTGGGACCACCCTACCAGTTTGGCTGACGTCCCCGGGGCCAGTGCTGCTCCGGAAACATGTGAGGAGCAATAAATACTCCCCGCTGGTGGAGAGGGTTCACCTTCTCCATGCGAACCCCCAGTATGCTTACGTGGTCTTACCTGATGGGCGGGAGGACACGGTCTCCATCCGCGACCTGGCACCCGCAGGTGCAGCAGACCACTACCCTGAAGGCTCTCCGGTAACTGTGAACCCTGCACCAGAGGTGACACCGTACGCACCAGGCCCTACACAGACTCCTCACGACACTTGTATACCGGGCGTTTCGTACGCGTTTATACCAGGCGCCTCGCACATGCATGAGGGATCACCGGCGCCTAGTGGGCAAGAACACGCGCAACCCCCGTCCCCTGTGCAATCGCCAATGTTGCCGGCACCTATGGGGTCACAGCCGGTGCTACGTAGATCGCAGCGACAGATTCGACCGCCTGATCGGCTTGACTTGTAAGAACCTTCGCTACATGAGGACTTTTTCAAACGAAGGGGGGGTGAATGTGGTGAACTATGTGCCTGTCGGGACACGCCCCTGCTGACTGCTCCTGTGGCTCCTCCCACAGGCCCCTGTATAAAGGAGACCTGCGGCCTGACGCTCGGCCTCAGTCTCCAGGACCTTGTATGATAGACACTCACTCCTGGTTCCTTCTTCCAGTCAATAAAAGCCGATATCTCGCCTACGTCTCAGTGTGAGTTATTGATGGTGCATCACAGACACAGGCCAGCACCTGGTAAACCACATCCACGTTTGCACAGACACAGGCCTGTACCTGGAAAGGCACCTCCACATTTACACAGACACAGGCCTGCACCCGGTAACCCACCTCCACGTTTACACAGACACAGGCCTGCACCTGGTACCAACCACGACTTTTACACAGATACAGGCCTGCGCATTGTACCCCACTTCCTCGTTTACACAGACACAGTCCAGCACCTGGTAAACCACCTCCACGTTTGCGCAGACACAGGCCTGTACCTGGAAACGCACCTCCACATTTACACAGACACAGGGCTATACATAGTCACCCACCTAGACGTCTATACAGACACAGGCCTGCACCTGAAACCCCACCTCCACGTTGACACAGACACAGGCCTGCACATGGTAACCCACCTCCACGTCTACACAGACACAGGCCTGCACATGGTAACCCACCTCCACGTTTACACAGACACAGGCATCCATATGGTAACCCACCTCCACTTTTACACAGACACAGACCTGCACATGGTAACCCACCTCCACATTTACACAGACACAGGCCTGCACATGGTAACCCACCTCCACATTTACACAGACACAGGCCTGCACATGGTAACCCACCTCCATGTTTAAACAGACATAGGCCTGCACTTGGTAACCGACCTCCACGTTTACTGAGAAACAGGCCTGCACCTGGTAACACACCTCCGCATTTACACAGTCACAGGGCTATACATGGTCACCCACTTCGACGTCTATACAGACACAGGCCTGCACTTCATACCCAACCTCCACGTTGACATAGACACAGGCCTGCACATGGTAACCCACCTCCACGTTTACACAGACACAGGCCTACACATGGTAACCCACCTCCACGTTTACACAGACACAGGCCTGCACATGGTAACCCACCTCCACGTTTACACAGACACATGCCTCCACAGGGTAACCCACTTCAACGTTTACACAGACACAGGCCTGCACCCAGTCCCACCTCCACGTTTACAAAGACACAGGCCAGCACCTGGTATCCGACCTCCATGTTTACACAGACACAGACCTTCACCTGGCAACCCACATCGACGTTTACACAGACACAGGCCTGCACATGGTAACCCACCTCCACGTTTACACAGACACAGGACTGCACTTGGTAACCGACCTCCACGTTTACACAGAAACAAACCTGCACCTGGTAAGACACCTCCGCATTTACACAGTCACAGGCCTATACATGGTAACCCACCTCGACGTTGAAACAGACAGAGGCCTGCACGTGGTTGCCTACCACCACGTTTACACAGACACATACCTGCACCTGGTAACCCACCTCCATGTTTACAAAGACACAGGCCTTCACCGGGTAACCCACCTCCA
Source organism: Hypanus sabinus (assembly GCF_030144855.1). NCBI lineage: Eukaryota > Metazoa > Chordata > Chondrichthyes > Myliobatiformes > Dasyatidae > Hypanus > Hypanus sabinus. Next base: position 57,895,694 of record NC_082721.1, on the reverse strand, counting down.
CGTTTACACAGACAGAGGCCCGCACGTGGTAACCCACCTCCACGTTTACACAGACACAGGCCTTCACCCAGTAACCCACCTCCAACTTTACACATACACAGGCCCGCACATGCTAACCCACCTCCATGTTTACACAGACACAGGCCTGCACGTGGTAACCCACATACACGTTTACACAGACACACGACTGCACCTGGTGACCCACCTCCACGTTTACACAGACACAGGCCTGCACATGGTGACCCACCTCCACGTTTCCACAGGCACAGGCCTGCACCCAGTAACCCACCTCGATGTTTACACAGACACAGGCCTGCACCTGGTGACCCACCTCCACATTTATACAGACACAGGGCTTCACCCAGTAACCCACCTCCACGTTTACTCAGACACAAGACTGCACTTGGTAACCGACCTCCACATTTACACAGACACAGGCCTGCACCTGGTAACCCACCTCCTCATTTACACAGACACAGGCCTGCACCTGGTGACCCACTTCCACGTTTCCACAGGGACAGGCCTGCACCCAGTAACCCACCTCCATGTTTACACAGACACAGGCCTACACCTTGTGACCCACCTCCATGTTTACACAGACACAGGCCTGCACCTGGTAAACTACCTCCACATTTACACAGACACATGCCTGCACCTGGTGACCCACCTCCACATTTACACAGACACAGGCCTGCACATGGCGACCCACCACCACTTTTCCACAGGCACAGGCCTGCACCCAGTAACCCACCTCGATGTTTACACAGACACAGGCCTGCACCTGGTGACCCACCTCCACGTTTATACAGACACAGGCCTTCACCCAGTAACCCCCCTCCACGTTTACACAGACACAGGCCTAAACTTGGTAACCGACCTCAACATTTACACAGACACAGGCCTGCACCTGGTAACCCACCTCCTCGTTTACACAGGCACAGGCCTGCACCTGGTGACCCACTTCCACGTTTCCACAGGCACAGGCCTGCACCCAGTAACCCACCTCCTCGTTTACACAGACACAGGCCTGCACGTTGTGACCCAACTGAACATTTACACAGACACAGGCCTGCACGTGGTAACCCACCTCCACGTTTACACAGACACAGGCCTGCACCTGGTAACCCACCTCCAGATTTACACAGACACACGTCTGCACCTGGTAAAACACCTCCACGTTTACACAGACACATGCCTGCACCTGGTGACCCACCTCCACGTTTACACAGACACAGGCCTGGACCTGGTGACCCACCTCCACGTTTCCACAAGAACAGGCCTGCACCCAGTAACCCACCTCGATGTTAACACAGACACAGGCCTGCACCTGGTGATCCACCTCCACGTTTACACAGACACAGGCCTGCACCTGGTAAACCACCTCCACATTTACACAGACACATTCCTGCACCTGGTGACCAACTCCTCGTTTACACTGACACAGGCCTGCACATGGTGACCCACCTCCACATTTCCACAGACACAGGCCTTCACCCGGTAACCCACCTCCACGTTTACACAGACACAGGCCTGCAACTGGTAACCCATTTCTACGTTTACACAGTCTCAGGCCTGCACTTTTTAACCCACCTCCTCGTTTATACAGACAGAGGCCTGCACCTGGTGACTCACTTCCACGTTTCCACAGACACAGGCCTTCACACAGTAACCCACCTCCACGCTTACACAGACACAGTCCTGCACATGGTAACCCACCTCCACGTTTACACAGAGACAGGCCAGCACCTGGTAAACCACATCCACGTTTGCACAGACACAGGCCTGTACCTGGAAACGCACCTCCACATTTACACAGACACAGGCCTGCACCCGGTAACCCACCTCCACGTTTACACAGACACAGGCTTGCACGTGGTAACCCACCTCGACGTTTACACAGACACAGGCCAGCACCTGGTAAACCACATCCACGTTTCCACAGACACAGGCCTGTACCTGGAAACGCACCTCCACATTTACACAGACACAGGGCTATACATGGTCACCCACCTCGACGTCTATACAGACACAGGCCTGCACCTGAAACCCCACCTCCACGTTGACACAGACACAGGCCTGCACAGGGTAACCCACCTCCACGTCTACACAGACACAGGCCTGCACATGGTAACCCACCTCCACGTTTACACAGACACAGGCATCCACATGGTAACCCACCTCCACTTTTACACAGACACAGACCTGCACATGGTAACCCACCTCCACATTTACAAAGACACAGGCCTGCACATGGTAACCCACCTCCACATTTACACAGACACAGGCCTGCACATGGTAACCCACCTCCATGTTTACACAGACATAGGCCTGCACTTGGTAACCGACCTCCACGTTTACACAGAAACAGGCCTGCACCTGGTAACACACCTCCGCATTTACACAGTCACAGGGCTATACATGGTCACCCACTTCGACGTCTATACAGACACAGGCCTGCACTTCATACCCAACCTCCACGTTGACATAGACACAGGCCTGCACATGGTAACCCACCTCCACGTTTACACAGACACAGGCCTACACATGGTAACCCACCTCCACGCTTACACAGACACAGTCCTGCACATGGTAACCCACCTCCACGTTTACACAGAGACAGGCCAGCACCTGGTAAACCACATCCACGTTTGCACAGACACAGGCCTGTACCTGGAAACGCACCTCCACATTTACACAGACACAGGCCTGCACCCGGCAACCCACCTCCACGTTTACACAGACACAGGCCTGCACGTGGTAACCCACCTCGACGTTTACACAGACACAGGCCTGCACCTGGTGACCCACTTCCACGTTTCCACAGGGACAGGCCTGCACCCAGTAACCCACCTCCATGTTTACACAGACACAGGCCTACACCTTGTGACCCACCTCCACGTTTACACAGAGACAGGCCAGCACCTGGTAAACCACATCCACGTTTGCACAGACACAGGCCTGTACCTGGAAACGCACCTCCACATTTACTCAGACACAGGCCTGCACCCGGCAACCCACCTCCACGTTTACACAGACACAGGCCTGCACGTGGTAACCCACCTCGACGTTTACACAGACACAGGCCTGCACCTGGTGACCCACTTCCACGTTTCCACAGGGACAGGCCTGCACCCAGTAACCCACCTCCATGTTTACACAGACACAGGCCTACACCTTGTGACCCACCTCCACGTTTACACAGACACAGGCCTGCACCTGGTAAACTACCTCCACATTTACACAGACACATGCCTGCACCTGGTGACCCAGCTCCACATTTACACAGACACAGGCCTGCACATGGCGACCCACCACCACTTTTCCACAGGCACAGGCCTGCACCCAGTAACCCACCTCGATGTTTACACAGACACAGGCCTGCACCTGGTGACCCTCCTCCACGTTTATACAGACACAGGCCTTTACCCAGTAACCCCCCTCCACGTTTACACAGACACAGGCCTAAACTTGGTAACCGACCTCCACATTTACACAAACACAGGCCTGCACCTGGTAACCCACCTCCTCGTTTACACAGGCACAGGCCTGCACCTGGTGACCCACTTCCATGTTTCCACAGGCACAGGCCTGCACCCAGTAACCCACCTCCTCGTTTACACAGACACAGGCCTGCACGTTGTGACCCACCTGAACGTTTACACAGACACAGGCCTGCACATGGTAACCCCCCTCCACGTTTACACAGACACAGGCCTGCACCTGGTAACCCACCTCCAGATTTACACAGACACAGGTCTGCACCTGGTAAAACACCTCCACGTTTACACAGACACATGCCTGCACCTGGTGACCCACCTCCACGTTTACACAGACACAGGCCTGGACCTGGTGACCCACCTCCACGTTTCCACAAGAACAGGCCTGCACCCAGTAACCCACCTCGATGTTAACACAGACACAGGCCTGCACCTGGTGACCTACCTCCACGTTTATACAGACACAGGCCTTCACCCGGAAACCCAGATCCACGTTTATACAGACACAGGCCTTCACCCAGTAACCCCACTCCACGTTTACACAGACACAGGCCTAAACTTGGTAACCGACCTCCACATTTACACAGACACAGGCCTGCACCTGGTAACCCACCTCCTCGTTTACACAGGCACAGGCCTGCACCTGGTGACCCACTTCCACGTTTCCACAGGCACAGGCCTGCACCCAGTAACCCACCTCCTCGTTTACACAGACACAGGCCTGCACGTTGTGACCCACCTGAACGTTTACACAGACACAGGCCTGCACGTGGTAACCCAACTCCACGTTTACACAGACACATGCCTGCACCTGGTGACCCACCTCCACGTTTACACAGACACAGGCCTGGACCTGGTGACCCACCTCCACGTTTCCACAAGAACAGGCCTGCACCCAGTAACCCACCTCGATGTTAACACAGACACAGGCCTGCACCTGGTGACCCACCTCCACGTTTTTACAGACACAGGCCTTCACCCGGAAACCCAGATCCACGTTTACACAGACAAAGGCCTGCACCTGGTGACCCACCTCCACGTTTACACAGACACAGGCCTGCACATGGTGACCCACCTCCACGTTTCCACAGACACAGGCCTTCACCCAGTAACCCACCTCCACGTTTACACAGACACAGGCCTGCAACTGGTAACCCATTTCTACGTTTACACAGACTCAGGCCTGCACTTGGTAACCCACCTCCTCGTTTATACAGACAGAGGCCTGCTCCTGGTGACTCACGTCCACGTTTCCACATACACAGGCCTTCACCCAGTAACCCACCTCCACGTTTACACAGACACACGCCTGCACCCGGTTACCCGCCTCGACGTTTACACAGACACAGGCCAGCACCTGGTAAACCACATCCACGTTTGCACAGACACAGGCCTGCACCCGGTAACCCACCTCCATGTTTACACAGACACAGGCCTGCACCTGGTAACCCACCTCCTCATTTACACAGACACAGGCCTGCACATGGTGACCCACTTCCACGTTTCCACAGGGACAGGCCTGCACCCAGTAACCCACCTCCATGTTTACACAGACACAGGCCTACACCTTGTGACCCACCTCCACGTTTACACAGACACAGGCCTGCACCTGGTAAACTACCTCCACATTTACACAGACACATGCCTGCACCTGGTGACCCAGCTCCACATTTACACAGACACAGGCCGGCACATGGCGACCCACCACCACTTTTCCACAGGCACAGGCCTGCACCCAGTAACCCACCTCGATGTTTACACAGACACAGGCCTGCACCTGGTGACCCTCCTCCACGTTTATACAGACACAGGCCTTTACCCAGTAACCCCCCTCCACGTTTACACAGACACAGGCCTAAACTTGGTAACCGACCTCCACATTTACACAAACACAGGCCTGCACCTGGTAACCCACCTCCTCGTTTACACAGGCACAGGCCTGCACCTGGTGACCCACTTCCATGTTTCCACAGGCACAGGCCTGCACCCAGTAACCCACCTCCTCGTTTACACAGACACAGGCCTGCACGTTGTGACCCACCTGAACGTTTACACAGACACAGGCCTGCACATGGTAACCCCCCTCCACGTTTACACAGACACAGGCCTGCACCTGGTAACCCACCTCCAGATTTACACAGACACAGGTCTGCACCTGGTAAAACACCTCCACGTTTACACAGACACATGCCTGCACCTGGTGACCCACCTCCACGTTTACACAGACACAGGCCTGGACCTGGTGACCCACCTCCACGTTTCCACAAGAACAGGCCTGCACCCAGTAACCCACCTCGATGTTAACACAGACACAGGCCTGCACCTGGTGACCCACCTCCACGTTTATACAGACACAGGACTTCACCCGGAAACCCAGATCCACGTTTATACAGACACAGGCCTTCACCCAGTAACCCCCCTCCACGTTTACACAGACACAGGCCTAAACTTGGTAACCGACCTCCACATTTACACAGACACAGGCCTGCACCTGGTAACCCACCTCCTCGTTTACACAGGCACAGGCCTGCACCTGGTGACCCACTTCCACGTTTCCACAGGCACAGGCCTGCACCCAGTAACCCACCTCCTCGTTTACACAGACACAGGCCTGCACGTTGTGACCCACCTAAACGTTTACACAGACACAGGCCTGCACGTGGTAACCCACCTCCACGTTTACACAGACACATGCCTGCACCTGGTGACCCACCTCCACGTTTACACAGACACAGGCCTGGACCTGGTGACCCACCTCCACGTTTCCACAAGAACAGGCCTGCACCCAGTAACCCACCTCGATGTTAACACAGACACAGGCCTGCACCTGGTGACCCACCTCCACGTTTTTACAGACACAGGCCTTCACCCGGAAACCCAGATCCACGTTTACACAGACAAAGGCCTGCACCTGGTGACCCACCTCCACGTTTACACAGACACAGGCCTGCACATGGTGACCCACCTCCACGTTTCCACAGACACAGGCCTTCACCCAGTAACCCACCTCCACGTTTACACAGACACAGGCTTGCAACTGGTAACCCATTTCTACGTTTACACAGACTCAGGCCTGCACTTGGTAACCCACCTCCTCGTTTATACAGACAGAGGCCTGCACCTGGTGACTCACGTCCACGTTTCCACATACACAGGCCTTCACCCAGTAACCCACCTCCACGTTTACACAGACACACGCCTGCACCCGGTTACCCACCTCGACGTTTACACAGACACAGGCCAGCACCTGGTAAACCACATCCACGTTTGCACAGACACAGGCCTGCACCCGGTAACCCACCTCCATGTTTACACAGACACAGGCCTGCACCTGGTAACCCGCCACGACGTTTACACAGATACATGCCTGCGCATTGTACCCCACCTCCTCATTTACACTGACACAGGCCTGCACCTGGTGACCCACTTCCACGTTTCCACAGGGACAGGCCTGCACCCAGTAACCCACCTCCATGTTTACACAGACACAGGCCTGCACGTTGTGACCCACCTCCACGTTTACACAGACACAGGCCTGCACATGGTAACCCACCTCCAGATTTACACAGACACAGGTCTGCACCTGGTAAAATACCTCCACGTTTACACAGACACATGCCTGCACCTGGTGACCCACCTCCACGTTTACACAGACACAGGCCTGGACCTGGTGACCCACCTCCACGTTTCCACCGGAACAGGCCTGCACCCAGTAACCCACCTCGATGTTAACACAGACACAGGCCTGCACCTGGTGACCCACCTCCACGTTTATACAGACACAGGCCTTCACCCGGAAACCCAGAACCATGTTTATACAGACACAGGCCTGCACCTGGTAAACCACCTCCACATTTACACAGACACATTCCTGCACCTGGTGACCAACTCCTCGTTTACACTGACACAGGCCTGCACATGGTGACCCATCTCCACATTTCCACAGACACAGGCCTTCACCCGGTAACCCACCTCCACGTTTACACAGACACAGGCCTGCAACTGGTAACCCATTTCTACGTTTACACAGACACAGGCCAGCACCTGGAAAACCACATCCACGTTTGCACAGACACAGGCCTGTACCTGGAAACGCACCTCCACATTTACACAGACACATGCCTGGACCTGGTGACCCACCTCCACGTTTCCACCGGAACAGGCCTGCACCCAGTAACCCACCTCGATGTTAACACAGCAACAGGCCTGCACATGGTGACCCACCTCCACGTTTATACAGACACAGGCCTTCACCTGGTGAACCATCTCCACGTTTACACAGACACATGCCTGCACCTGGCGACCCACCTCCACGTTTCCACAGGCACAGGCCTGCACCCAGTAACCCACCTCCATGTTTACACAGACACAGGCCTGCACGTTGTGACCCACCTCCACGTTTACACAGACACAGGCCTGCACATGGTAACCCACCTCCAGATTTACACAGACACAGGTCTGCACCTGGTAAAATACCTCCACGTTTACACAAACACATGCCTGGACCTGGTGACCCACCTCCACGTTTCCACCGGAACAGGCCTGCACCCAGTAACCCACCTCGATGTTAACACAGACACAGGCCTGCACCTGGTGACCCACCTCCACGTTTATACAGACACAGGCCTTCACCCGGAAACCCAGATCCACGTTTATACAGACACAGGCCTGCACCTGGTAAACCACCTCCACATTTACACAGACACATTCCTGCACCTGGTGACCAACTCCTCGTTTACACTGACACAGGCCTGCACATGGTGACCCATCTCCACATTTCCACAGACACAGGCCTTCACCCGGTAACCCACCTCCACGTTTACACAGACACATGACTGCAACTGGTAACCCATTTCTACGTTTACACAGACACAGGCCAGCACCTGGTAAACCACATCCACGTTTGCACAGACACAGGCCTGTACCTGGAAACGCACCTCCACATTTACACAGACACAGGCCTGCACCCAGAAACCCACCTCGATGTTAACACAGCAACAGGCCTGCACATGGTGACCCACCTCCACGTTTATACAGACACAGGCCTTCACCTGGTGAACCATCTCCACGTTTACACAGACACATGCCTGCACCTGGTGACCCACCTCCACGTTTCCACCGGAACAGGCCTGCACCCAGTAACCCACCTCGATGTTAACACAGACACAGGCCTGCACCTGGTGACCCACCTCCACGTTTATACAGACACAGGCCTTCACCCGGAAACCCAGATCCACGTTTATACAGACACAGGCCTGCACCTGGTAAACCACCTCCACATTTACACAGACACATTCCTGCACCTGGTGACCAACTCCTCGTTTACACTGACACAGGCCTGCACATGGTGACCCATCTCCACATTTCCACAGACACAGGCCTTCACCCGGTAACCCACCTCCACGTTTACACAGACACATGCCTGCAACTGGTAACCCATTTCTACGTTTACACAGACACAGGCCAGCACCTGGTAAACCACATCCACGTTTGCACAGACACAGGCCTGTACCTGGAAACGCACCTCCACATTTACACAGACACAGGCCTGCACCCAGAAACCCACCTCGATGTTAACACAGCAACAGGCCTGCACATGGTGACCCACCTCCACGTTTATACAGACACAGGCCTTCACCTGGTGAACCATCTCCACGTTTATACAGACACAGGCCTGCACCTGGTAAACCACCTCCACATTTACACAGACACATGCCTGCACCTGGTGACCCACCTCCACGTTTACACAGACACAGGCCTGCACATGGTGACCCACCTCCACGTTTACACAGACACAGGCCTGCACCTGGTGAACCACCTCCACATTTACACAGACACATGCCTGCACCTGGTGACCCACCTCCACGTTTACACAGACACAGGCCTGCTCATGGTGACCCACCTCCACGTTTCCACAGGCACAGGCCTGCACCCAGTAACCCACCACGATGTTAACACAGAGACAGGCCTGCACATGGTGACCCACCTCCACGTTTATGCAGACACAGGCCTTCACCCGGAAACCCACCTCCACGTTTACACAGACACAGGCCTGCACCTGGTGAACCACCTCCACATTTACACAAACACATGCCTGCACCTGGTGACCCACCTCCACGTTTACACAGACACAGGCCTGCTCATGGTGACCCACCTCCACGTTTCCACAGGCACAGGCCTGCACCCAGTAACCCACCACGATGTTAACACAGAGACAGGCCTGCACATGGTGACCCACCTCCACGTTTATGCAGACACAGGCCTTCACCCGGAAACCCACCTCCACGTTTACACAGACACAGGCCTGCACCTGGTGACCAACTCCTCGTTTACACTGACACAGGCCTGCACCTGGTGACCCACCTCCACGTTTATACAGACACAGGCCTGCACCTGGTAAACCACCTCCACATTTACACAGACACATCCCTGCACCTGGTGACCCACCTCCACGTTTACACAGACACAGGCCTGCACATGGTGACCCACCTCCACGTTTACACAGACACAGGCCTGCACCTGGTGAACCACCTCCACATTTACACAGACACATGCCTGCACCTGGTGACCCACCTCCACGTTTACACAGACACAGGCCTGCTCATGGTGACCCACCTCCACGTTTCCACAGGCACAGGCCTGCACCCAGTAACCCACCACGATGTTAACACAGAGACAGGCCTGCACATGGTGACCCACCTCCACGTTTATGCAGACACAGGCCTTCACCCGGAAACCCACCTCCACGTTTACACAGACACAGGCCTGCACCTGGTGAACCACCTCCACATTTACACAAACACATGCCTGCACCTGGTGACCCACCTCCACGTTTACACAGACACAGGCCTGCTCATGGTGACCCACCTCCACGTTTCCACAGGCACAGGCCTGCACCCAGTAACCCACCTCGACGTTTACACAGACACAGGCCAGCACCTGGTAAACCACATCCACGTTTGCACAGACACAGGCCTGCACCCGGTAACCCACCTCCATGTTTACACAGACACAGGCCTGCACCTGGTAACCCGCCACGACGTTTACACAGATACATGCCTGCGCATTGTACCCCACCTCCTCATTTACACTGACACAGGCCTGCACCTGGTGACCCACTTCCACGTTTCCACAGGGACAGGCCTGCACCCAGTAACCCACCTCCATGTTTACACAGACACAGGCCTGCACGTTGTGACCCACCTCCACGTTTACACAGACACAGGCCTGCACATGGTAACCCACCTCCAGATTTACACAGACACAGGTCTGCACCTGGTAAAATACCTCCACGTTTACACAGACACATGCCTGCACCTGGTGACCCACCTCCACGTTTACACAGACACAGGCCTGGACCTGGTGACCCACCTCCACGTTTCCACCGGAACAGGCCTGCACCCAGTAACCCACCTCGATGTTAACACAGACACAGGCCTGCACCTGGTGACCCACCTCCACGTTTATACAGACACAGGCCTTCACCCGGAAACCCAGATCCACGTTTATACAGACACAGGCCTGCACCTGGTAAACCACCTCCACATTTACACAGACACATTCCTGCACCTGGTGACCAACTCCTCGTTTACACTGACACAGGCCTGCACATGGTGACCCATCTCCACATTTCCACAGACACAGGCCTTCACCCGGTAACCCACCTCCACGTTTACACAGACACAGGCCTGCAACTGGTAACCCATTTCTACGTTTACACAGACACAGGCCAGCACCTGGTAAACCACATCCACGTTTGCACAGACACAGGCCTGTACCTGGAAACGCACCTCCACATTTACACAGACACATGCCTGGACCTGGTGACCCACCTCCACGTTTCCACCGGAACAGGCCTGCACCCAGTAACCCACCTCGATGTTAACACAGCAACAGGCCTGCACATGGTGACCCACCTCCACGTTTATACAGACACAGGCCTTCACCTAGTGAACCATCTCCACGTTTACACAGACACATGCCTGCACCTGGTGACCCACCTCCACGTTTCCACAGGCACAGGCCTGCACCCAGTAACCCACCTCCATGTTTACACAGACACAGGCCTGCACGTTGTGACCCACCTCCACGTTTACACAGACACAGGCCTGCACATGGTAACCCACCTCCAGATTTACACAGACACAGGTCTGCACCTGGTAAAATACCTCCACGTTTACACAGACACATGCCTGGACCTGGTGACCCACCTCCACGTTTCCACCGGAACAGGCCTGCACCCAGTAACCCACCTCGATGTTAACACAGACACAGGCCTGCACCTGGTGACCCACCTCCACGTTTATACAGACACAGGCCTTCACCCGGAAACCCAGATCCACGTTTATACAGACACAGGCCTGCACCTGGTAAACCACCTCCACATTTACACAGACACATTCCTGCACCTGGTGACCAACTCCTCGTTTACACTGACACAGGCCTGCACATGGTGACCCATCTCCACATTTCCACAGACACAGGCCTTCACCCGGTAACCCACCTCCACGTTTACACAGACACATGCCTGCAACTGGTAACCCATTTCTACGTTTACACAGACACAGGCCAGCACCTGGTAAACCACATCCACGTTTGCACAGACACAGGCCTGTACCTGGAAACGCACCTCCACATTTACACAGACACAGGCCTGCACCCAGAAACCCACCTCGATGTTAACACAGCAACAGGCCTGCACATGGTGACCCACCTCCACGTTTATACAGACACAGGCCTTCACCTGGTGAACCATCTCCACGTTTACACAGACACATGCCTGCACCTGGTGACCCACCTCCACGTTTCCACAGGCACAGGCCTGCACCCAGTAACCCACCTCGATGTTTACACAGACACAGGCCTGCACCTGGTGACCCACCTCCACGTTTATACAGACACAGGCCTGCACCTGGTAAACCACCTCCACATTTACACAGACACATGCCTGCACCTGGTGACCCACCTCCACGTTTACACAGACACAGGCCTGCACATGGTGACCCACCTCCACGTTTACACAGACACAGGCCTGCACCTGGTGAACCACCTCCACATTTACACAGACACATGCCTGCACCTGGTGACCCACCTCCACGTTTACACAGACACAGGCCTGCTCATGGTGACCCACCTCCACGTTTCCACAGGCACAGGCCTGCACCCAGTAACCCACCACGATGTTAACACAGAGACAGGCCTGCACATGGTGACCCACCTCCACGTTTATGCAGACACAGGCCTTCACCCGGAAACCCACCTCCACGTTTACACAGACACAGGCCTGCACCTGGTGAACCACCTCCACATTTACACAAACACATGCCTGCACCTGGTGACCCACCTCCACGTTTCCACAGGCACAGGCCTGCACCCAGTAACCCACCACGATGTTAACACAGAGACAGGCCTGCACATGGTAACCCACCACGATGTTAACACAGAGACAGGCCTGCACATGGTGACCCACCTCCACGTTTATGCAGACACAGGCCTTCACCGGGAAACCCACCTCCACGTTTACACAGACACAGGCCTGCACCTGGTGACCAACTCCTCGTTTACACTGACACAGGCCTGCACCTGGTGACCCACCTCCACGTTTATACAGACACAGACCTGCACCTGGTAAACCACCTCCACATTTACACAGACACATGCCTGCACCTGGTGACCCACCTCCACGTTTACACAGACACAGGCCTGCACATGGTGACCCACCTCCACGTTTACACAGACACAGGCCTGCACCTGGTGAACCACCTCCACATTTACACAGACACATGCCTGCACCTGGTGACCCACCTCCACGTTTACACAGACACAGGCCTGCTCATGGTGACCCACCTCCACGTTTCCACAGGCACAGGCCTGCACCCAGTAACCCACCACGATGTTAACACAGAGACAGGCCTGCACATGGTGACCCACCTCCACGTTTATGCAGACACAGGCCTTCACCCGGAAACCCACCTCCACGTTTACACAGACACAGGCCTGCACCTGGTGAACCACCTCCACATTTACACAAACACATGCCTGCACCTGGTGACCCACCTCCACGTTTACACAGACACAGGCCTGCTCATGGTGACCCACCTCCACGTTTCCACAGGCACAGGCCTGCACCCAGTAACCCACCACGATGTTAACACAGAGACAGGCCTGCACATGGTGACCCACCTCCACGTTTATGCAGACACAGGCCTTCACCCGGAAACCCACCTCCACGTTTACACAGACACAGGCCTGCACCTGGTGACCAACTCCTCGATTACACTGACACAGGCCTGCACATGGTGACCCACCTCCACATTTCCACAGACACAGGCCTTCACCCGGTAACCCACCTCCACGTTTACACAGACACAGGCCTGCAACTGGTAACCCATTTCTACGTTTACACAGACTCAGGCCTGCACTTTTTAACCCACCTACTCGTTTATACAGACAGAGGCCTGCACCTGGTGACTCACTTCCACGTTTCCACAGACACAGGCCTTCACACAGTAACCCACCTCCACGCTTACACAGACACAGTCCTGCACATGGTAACCCACCTCCACGTTTACACAGAGACAGGCCAGCACCTGGTAAACCACATCCACGTTTGCACAGACACAGGCCTGTACCTGGAAACGCACCTCCACATTTACACAGACACAGGCCTGCACCCGGTAACCCACCTCCACGTTTACACAGACACAGGCCTGCACGTGGTAACCCACCTCGACGTTTACACAGACACAGGTCAGCACCTGGTAAACCACATCCACGTTTGCACAGACACAGGCCTGTACCTGGAAACGCACCTCGATGTTAACACAGCAACAGGCCTGCACATGGTGACCCACCTCCACGTTTATACAGACACAGGCCTTCACCCGGAAACCCACCTCCACGTTTACACTGACACAGGCCTGCACCCGGTGAACCATCTCCACGTTTACACAGACACATGCCTGCACCTGGTGACCCACCTCCACGTTTCCACAGGCACAGGCCTGCACCCAGTAACCCACCTCGATGTTTACACAGACACAGGCCTGCACCTGGTGACCCACCTCCACGTTTATACAGACACAGGCCTGCACCTGGTAAACCACCTCCACATTTACACAGACACATGCCTGCACCTGGTGACCCACCTCCACGTTTACACAGACACAGGCCTGCACATGGTGACCCACCTCCACGTTTACACAGAAACAGGCCTGCACCTGGTGAACCACCTCCACATTTACAAAGACACATGCCTGCACCTGGTGACACATCTCCACGTTTACACAGACACAGGCCTGCTCATGGTGACCCACCTCCACGTTTCCACAGGCACAGGCCTGCACCCAGTAACCCACCACGATGTTAACACAGAGACAGGCCTGCACATGGTGACCCACCTCCACGTTTATGCAGACACAGGCCTTCACCCGGAAACCCACCTCCACGTTTACACAGACACAGGCCTGCACCTGGTGACCAACTCCTCGTTTACACTGACACAGGCCTGCACATGGTGACCCACCTCCACATTTCCACAGACACAGGCCTTCACCCGGTAACCCACCTCCACGTTTACACAGACACAGGCCTGCAACTGGTAACCCATTTCTACGTTTACACAGACTCAGGCCTGCACTTTTTAACCCACCTCCTCGTTTATACAGACAGAGGCCTGCACCTGGTGACTCACTTCCACGTTTCCACAGACACAGGCCTTCACACAGTAACCCACCTCCACGCTTACACAGACACAGTCCTGCACATGGTAACCCACCTCCACGTTTACACAGAGACAGGCCAGCACCTGGTAAACCACATCCACGTTTGCACAGACACAGGCCTGTACCTGGAAACGCACCTCCACATTTACACAGACACAGGCCTGCACCCGGTAACCCACCTCCACGTTTACACAGACACAGGCCTGCACGTGGTAACCAACCTCGACGTTTACACAGACACAGGTCAGCACCTGGTAAACCACATCCACGTTTGCACAGACACAGGCCTGTACCTGGAAACGCACCTCGATGTTAACACAGCAACGGGCCTGCACATGCTGACCCACCTCCACGTTTATACAGACACAGGCCTTCACCCGGAAACCCACCTCCACGTTTACACAGACACAGGCCTGCACCTGGTGAACCATCTCCACGTTTACACAGACACATGCCTGCACCTGGTGACCCACCTCCACGTTTCCACAGGCACAGGCTTGCACCCAGTAACCCACCTCGATGTTTACACAGACACAGGCCTGCACCTGGTGACCCACCTCCACATTTATACAGACACAGGCCTGCACCTGGTAAACCACCTCCACATTTACACAGACACATGCCTGCACCTGGTGACCCACCTCCACGTTTACACAGACACAGGCCTGCACATGGTGACCCACCTCCACGTTTACACAGAAACAGGCCTGCACCTGGTGAACCACCTCCACATTTACACAGACACATGCCTGCACCTGGTGACACATCTCCACGTTTACACAGACACAGGCCTGCTCATGGTGACCCACCTCCACGTTTCCACAGGCACAGGCCTGCACCCAGTAACCCACCACGATGTTAACACAGAGACAGGCCTGCACATGGTGACCCACCTCCACGTTTATGCAGACACAGGCCTTCACCCGGAAACCCACCTCCACGTTTACACAGACACAGGCCTGCACCTGGTGACCAACTCCTCGTTTACACTGACACAGGCCTGCACATGGTGACCCACCTCCACATTTCCACAGACACAGGCCTTCACCCGGTAACCCACCTCCACGTTTACACAGACACAGGCCTGCAACTGGTAACCCATTTCTACGTTTACACAGACTCAGGCCTGCACTTTTTAACCCACCTCCTCGTTTATACAGACAGAGGCCTGCACCTGGTGACTCACTTCCACGTTTCCACAGACACAGGCCTTCACACAGTAACCCACCTCCACGCTTACACAGACACAGTCCTGCACATGGTAACCCACCTCCACTTTTACACAGAGACGGGCCAGCACCTGGTAAACCACATCCACGTTTGCACAGACACAGGCCTGTACCTGGAAACGCACCTCCACATTTACACAGACACAGGCCTGCACCCGGTAACCCACCTCCACGTTTACACAGACACAGGCCTGCACGTGGTAACCCACCTCGACGTTTACACAGACACAGGCCAGCACCTGGTAAACCACATCCACGTTTCCACAGACACATGCCTGTACCTGGAAACGCACCTCCACATTTACACAGACACAGGGCTATACATGGTCACCCACCTCGACGTCTATACAGACACAGGCCTGCACCTGAAACCCCACCTCCACGTTGACACAGACACAGGCCTGCACATGGTAACCCACCTCCACGTCTACACAGACACAGGCCTGCACATGGTAACCCACCTCCACGTTTACACAGACACAGGCATCCACATGGTAACCCACCTCCACTTTTACACAGACACAGACCTGCACATGGTAACCCACCTCCACATTTACACAGACACAGGCCTGCACATGGTAACCCACCTCCACATTTACACAGACACAGGCCTGCACATGGTAACCCACCTCCATGTTTACACAGACATAGGCCTGCACTTGGTAACCGACCTCCACGTTTACACAGAAACAGGCCTGCACCTGGTAACACACCTCCGCATTTACACAGTCACAGGGCTATACATGGTCACCCACTTCGACGTCTATACAGACACAGGCCTGCACTTCATACCCAACCTCCACGTTGACATAGACACAGGCCTGCACATGGTAACCCACCTCCACGTTTACACAGACACAGTCCTGCACATGGTAACCCACCTCCACGTTTACACAGAGACAGGCCAGCACCTGGTAAACCACATCCACGTTTGCACAGACACAGGCCTGTACCTGGAAACGCACCTCCACATTTACACAGACACAGCCCTGCACCCGGTAACCCACCTCCACGTTTACACAGACACAGGCCTGCACGTGGTAACCCACCTCGACGTTTACACAGACACAGGCCAGCACCTGGTAAACCACATCCACGTTTCCAGAGACACAGGCCTGTACCTGGAAACGCACCTCCACATTTACACAGACACAGGGCTATACATGGTCACCCACCTCGACGTCTATACAGACACAGGCCTGCACCTGAAACCCCACCTCCACGTTGACACAGACACAGGCCTGCACATGGTAACCCACCTCCACGTCTACACAGACACAGGCCTGCACATGGTAACCCACCTCCACGTTTACACAGACACAGACCTGCACATGGTAACCCACCTTCACATTTACACAGACACAGGCCTGCACATGGTAACCCACCTCCACATTTACACAGACACAGGCCTGCACATGGTAACCCACCTCCATGTTTACACAGACATAGGCCTGCACTTGGTAACCGACCTCCACGTTTACACAGACTCAGGCCTTCACCCAGTAACCCACCTCCACGTTTACACAGACACATGCCTCCACAGGGTAACCCACTTCAACGTTTACACAGACACAGGCCTGCACCCAGTCCCACCTCCACGTTTACAAAGACACAGGCCAGCACCTGGTATCCGACCTCCACGTTTACACAGACACAGGCCTTCACCCAGTAACCCACCTCCACGTTTACACATACACAGGCTCGCACGTGCTAACCCACCTCCATGTTTACACAGACACAGGCTTGTACGTGGTAACCCACATCCACGTTTACACAGACACACGACTGCACCTGGTGACCCACCTCCACGTTTACACAGACACAGGCCTGCACATGGTAACCCACCTCCACGTTTCCACAGGCACAGGCCTGCACCCAGTAACCCACCTCGATGTTTACACAGTCACAGGCCTGCACCTGGTGACCCACCTCCACGTTTATACAGACACAGGGCTTCACCCAGTTACCCACCTCCACGTTTACACAGACACAACCCTGCACTTGGTAACCGACCTCCACATTTACACAGACACAAGCCTGCACCTGGTAACCCACCTCCTCATTTACACAGACACAGGCCTGCACCTGGTGACCCACTTCCACGTTTCCACAGGGACAGGCCTGCACCCAGTAACCCACCTCCTCATTTACACAGACACAGGCCTGCACCTGGTGACCCACTTCCACGTTTCCACAGGGACAGGCCTGCACCCAGTAACCCACCTCCATGTTTACACAGACACAGGCCTGCACCTTGTGACCCACCTCCACTTTTACACAGACACATGCCTGCACCTGGTGACCCAACTCCACATTTACACAGACACAAGCCTGCACATGGCGACCCACCTCCACTTTTTCACAGGCACAGGCCTGCACCCAGTAACCCACCTCGATGTTTACACAGACACAGGCCTGCACCTGGTGACCCACCTCCACGTTTATACAGACACAGGCCTGCACGTTGTGACCCACCTGAACGTTTACACAGACACAGGCCTGCACGGGGTAACCCACCTCCACGTTTACACAGACACAGGCCTGCACCTGGTAACCCACCTCCAGATTTACACAGACACAGGTCTGCACCTGGTAAAACACCTCCACGTTTACACAGACACATGCCTGCACCTGGTGACCCACCTCCACGTTTACACAGACACAGGCCTGGACCTGGTGACCCACCTCCACGTTTCCACAGGAACAGGCCTGCACCCAGTAACCCACCTCGATGTTAACACAGACACAGGCCTGCACCTGGTGACCCACCTCCACATTTATACAGACACAGGCCTGCACCTGGTAAACCACCTCCACATTTACACAGACACATGCCTGCACCTGGTGACCCACCTCCACGTTTACACAGACACAGGCCTGCACATGGTGACCCACCTCCACGTTTACACAGAAACAGGCCTGCACCTGGTGAACCACCTCCACATTTACACAGACACATGCCTGCACCTGGTGACACATCTCCACGTTTACACAGACACAGGCCTGCTCATGGTGACCCACCTCCACGTTTCCACAGGCACAGGCCTGCACCCAGTAACCCACCACGATGTTAACACAGAGACAGGCCTGCACATGGTGACCCACCTCCACGTTTATGCAGACACAGGCCTTCACCCGGAAACCCACCTCCACGTTTACACAGACACAGGCCTGCACCTGGTGACCAACTCCTCATTTACACTGACACAGGCCTGCACATGGTGACCAACCTCCACATTTCCACAGACACAGGCCTTCACCCGGTAACCCACCTCCACGTTTACACAGACACAGGCCTGCAACTGGTAACCCATTTCTACGTTTACACAGACTCAGGCCTGCACTTTTTAACCCACCTCCTCGTTTATACAGACAGAGGCCTGCACCTGGTGACTCACTTCCACGTTTCCACAGACACAGGCCTTCACACAGTAACCCACCTCCACGCTTACACAGACACAGTCCTGCACATGGTAACCCACCTCCACTTTTACACAGAGACGGGCCAGCACCTGGTAAACCACATCCACGTTTGCACAGACACAGGCCTGTACCTGGAAACGCACCTCCACATTTACACAGACACAGGCCTGCACCCGGTAACCCACCTCCACGTTTACACAGACACAGGCCTGCACGTGGTAACCAACCTCGACGTTTACACAGACACAGGCCAGCACCTGGTAAACCACATCCACGTTTCCACAGACACATGCCTGTACCTGGAAACGCACCTCCACATTTACACAGACACAGGGCTATACATGGTCACCCACCTCGACGTCTATACAGACACAGGCCTGCACCTGAAACCCCACCTCCACGTTGACACAGACACAGGCCTGCACATGGTAACCCACCTCCACGTCTACACAGACACAGGCCTGCACATGGTAACCCACCTCCACGTTTACACAGACACAGGCATCCACATGGTAACCCACCTCCACTTTTACACAGACACAGACCTGCACATGGTAACCCACCTCCACATTTACACAGACACAGGCCTGCACATGGTAACCCACCTCCACATTTACACAGACACAGGCCTGCACATGGTAACCCACCTCCATGTTTACACAGACATAGGCCTGCACTTGGTAACCGACCTCCACGTTTACACAGAAACAGGCCTGCACCTGGTAACACACCTCCGCATTTACACAGTCACAGGGCTATACATGGTCACCCACTTCGACGTCTATACAGACACAGGCCTGCACTTCATACCCAACCTCCACGTTGACATAGACACAGGCCTGCACATGGTAACCCACCTCCACGTTTACACAGACACAGTCCTGCACATGGTAACCCACCTCCACGTTTACACAGAGACAGGCCAGCACCTGGTAAACCACATCCACGTTTGCACAGACACAGGCCTGTACCTGGAAACGCACCTCCACATTTACACAGACACAGCCCTGCACCCGGTAACCCACCTCCACGTTTACACAGACACAGGCCTGCACGTGGTAACCCACCTCGACGTTTACACAGACACAGGCCAGCACCTGGTAAACCACATCCACGTTTCCACAGACACAGGCCTGTACCTGGAAACGCACCTCCACATTTACACAGACACAGGGCTATACATGGTCACCCACCTCGACGTCTATACAGACACAGGCCTGCACCTGAAACCCCACCTCCACGTTGACACAGACACAGGCCTACACATGGTAACCCACCTCCACGTCTACACAGACACAGGCCTGCACATGGTAACCCACCTCCACGTTTACACAGACACAGACCTGCACATGGTAACCCACCTTCACATTTACACAGACACAGGCCTGCACATGGTAACCCACCTCCACATTTACACAGACACAGGCCTGCACATGGTAACCCACCTCCATGTTTACACAGACATAGGCCTGCACTTGGTAACCGACCTCCACGTTTACACAGACACAGGCCTTCACCCAGTAACCCACCTCCACGTTTACACAGACACATGCCTCCACAGGGTAACCCACTTCAACGTTTACACAGACACAGGCCTGCACCCAGTCCCACCTCCACGTTTACAAAGACACAGGCCAGCACCTGGTATCCGACCTCCACGTTTACACAGACACAGGCCTTCACCCAGTAACCCACCTCCACGTTTACACATACACAGGCTCGCACGTGCTAACCCACCTCCATGTTTACACAGACACAGGCTTGTACGTGGTAACCCACATCCACGTTTACACAGACACACGACTGCACCTGGTGACCCACCTCCACGTTTACACAGACACAGGCCTGCACATGGTAACCCACCTCCACGTTTCCACAGGCACAGGCCTGCACCCAGTAACCCACCTCGATGTTTACACAGTCACAGGCCTGCACCTGGTGACCCACCTCCACGTTTATACAGACACAGGGCTTCACCCAGTTACCCACCTCCACGTTTACACAGACACAACCCTGCACTTGGTAACCGACCTCCACATTTACACAGACACAAGCCTGCACCTGGTAACCCACCTCCTCATTTACACAGACACAGGCCTGCACCTGGTGACCCACTTCCACGTTTCCACAGGGACAGGCCTGCACCCAGTAACCCACCTCCTCATTTACACAGACACAGGCCTGCACCTGGTGACCCACTTCCACGTTTCCACAGGGACAGGCCTGCACCCAGTAACCCACCTCCATGTTTACACAGACACAGGCCTGCACCTTGTGACCCACCTCCACTTTTACACAGACACATGCCTGCACCTGGTGACCCAACTCCACATTTACACAGACACAAGCCTGCACATGGCGACCCACCTCCACTTTTTCACAGGCACAGGCCTGCACCCAGTAACCCACCTCGATGTTTACACAGACACAGGCCTGCACCTGGTGACCCACCTCCACGTTTATACAGACACAGGCCTGCACGTTGTGACCCACCTGAACGTTTACACAGACACAGGCCTGCACGGGGTAACCCACCTCCACGTTTACACAGACACAGGCCTGCACCTGGTAACCCACCTCCAGATTTACACAGACACAGGTCTGCACCTGGTAAAACACCTCCACGTTTACACAGACACATGCCTGCACCTGGTGACCCACCTCCACGTTTACACAGACACAGGCCTGGACCTGGTGACCCACCTCCACGTTTCCACAGGAACAGGCCTGCACCCAGTAACCCACCTCGATGTTAACACAGACACAGGCCTGCACGTGGTAATCCACCTCGACTTTTACACAGACACAGGCCAGCACCTGGTAAACCACATCCACGTTTCCACAGACACAGGCCTGTACCTGGAAACGCACCTCCACATTTCCACAGACACAGGTCTGCACCTGGCAACCCACCTCCACGTTTACACAGACACAGGCCGGCACCTGGTAACCGACCTCCATGTTTATACAGACACAGGCCTACACATGGTAACCCACCTCCACGTTTACACAGACACTGGCCTGCGCTTGGTAACCGACCTCCACGTTTACACAGAAACAGGCCTGCACCTGGTAACACACCTCCGCATTTACACAGTCACAGGGCTATACATGGTCACCCACTTCGACGTCTATACAGACACAGGCCTGCACTTCATACCCAACCTCCATGTTGACACAGACACAGGCCTGCACATGGTAACCCACCTCCACATTTACACAGACACAGGCCTACACATGGTAACCCATCTCCACGTTTACACAGACACAGGGCTGCACATGGTAACCCACCTCCACGTTTACACAGACACATGCCTCCACAGGGTAACCCACTTCAACGTTTACACAGACACAGACCTGCACCCAGTAACCCACCTCCACGTTTACAAAGACACAGGCCGGCACCTGGTAACCGACCTCCATGTTTATACAGACACAGGCCTACACATGGTAACCCACCTCCACGTTTACACAGACACTGGCCTGCGCTTGGTAACCGACCTCCACGTTTACACAGAAACAGGCCTGCACCTGGTAACACACCTCCGCATTTACACAGTCACAGGGCTATACATGGTCACCCACTTCGACGTCTATACAGACACAGGCCTGCACTTCATACCCAACCTCCATGTTGACACAGACACAGGCCTGCACATGGTAACCCACCTCCACATTTACACAGACACAGGCCTACACATGGTAACCCATCTCCACGTTTACACAGACACAGGGCTGCACATGGTAACCCACCTCCACGTTTACACAGACACATGCCTCCACAGGGTAACCCACTTCAACGTTTACACAGACACAGACCTGCACCCAGTAACCCACCTCCACGTTTACAAAGACACAGGCCAGCACCTGGTAACCGACCTCCATGTTTACACAGACACAGACCTTCACCTGGCAACCCACATCCACGTTTACACAGACACAGGCCTGCACATGGTAACCCACCTCCACGTTTACACAGACACAGCCCTGCACTTGGTAACCGACCTCCACGTTTACACAGAAACAAACCTGCACCTGGTAAGACACCTCCGCATTTACACAGACACAGGCCTATACATGGTAACCCACCTCGACGTTGAAACAGACAGAGGCCTGCACATGGTGACCCACCTCCACGTTTCCACAGGCACAGGCCTGCACCCAGTAACCCACCTCGATGTTTACACAGACACAGGCATCCACATGGTAACCCACCTCCACTTTTACACAGACACAGACCTGCACATGGTAACCCACCTCCACATTTACACAGACACAGGCCTGCACATGGTAACCCACCTCCACATTTACACAGACACAGGCCTGCACATGGTAACCCACCTCCATGTTTACACAGACATAGGCCTCCATTTGGTAACCGACCTCCACGTTTACACAGAAACAGGCCTGCACCTGGTAACACACCTCCGCATTTACACAGTCACAGGGCTATACATGGTCACCCACTTCGACGTCTATACAGACACAGGCCTGCACTTCATACCCAACCTCCACGTTGACATAGACACAGGCCTGCACATGGTAACCCACCTCCACGTTTACACAGACACAGTCCTGCACATGGTAACCCACCTCCACGTTTACACAGAGACAGGCCAGCACCTGGTAAACCACATCCACGTTTGCACAGACACAGGCCTGTACCTGGAAACGCACCACCACATTTACACAGACACAGCCCTGCACCCGGTAACCCACCTCCAGGTTTACACAGACACAGGCCTGCACGTGGTAACCCACCTCGACGTTTACACAGACACAGGCCAGCACCTGGTAAACCACCTCCACGTTTACACAGACACAGGCATCCACATGGTAACCCACCTCCACTTTTACACAGACACAGACCTGCACATGGTAACCCACCTCCACATTTACACAGACACAGGCCTGCACATGGTAACCCACCTCCACATTTACACTGACACAGGCCTGCACATGGTAACCCACCTCCATGTTTACACAGACATAGGCCTACACTTGGTAACCGACCTCCACGTTTACACAGAAACAGGCCTGCACCTGGTAACACACCTGCGCATTTACACAGTCACAGGGCTATACATGGTCACCCACTTCGACGTCTATACAGACACAGGCCTGCACTTCATACCCAACCTCCACATTGACATAGACACAGGCCTGCACATGGTAACCCACCTCCACGTTTACACAGACACAGGCCTACACATGGTAACCCACCTCCACGTTTACACAGACACAGGCCTGCACATGGTAACCCACCTCCACGTTTACACAGACACATGCCTCCACAGGGTAACCCACTTCAACGTTTACACAGACACAGGCCTGCACCCAGTCCCACCTCCACGTTTACAAAGACACAGGCCAGCACCTGGTATCCGACCTCCACGTTTACACAGACACAGGCCTTCACCCAGTAACCCACCTCCACGTTTACACATACACAGGCCCGCACGTGCTAACCCACCTCCATGTTTACACAGACACAGGCTTGTACGTGGTAACCCACATCCACGTTTACACAGACACACGACTGCACCTGGTGACCCACCTCCACGTTTACACAGACACAGGCCTGCACATGGTGACCCACCTCCACGTTTCCACAGGCACAGGCCTGCACCCAGTAACCCACCTCGATGTTTACACAGTCACAGGCCTGCACCTGGTGACCCACCTCCACGTTTATACAGACACAGGGCTTCACCCAGTTACCCACCTCCACGTTTACACAGACACAAGCCTGCACTTGGTAACCGACCTCCACATTTACACAGACACAAGCCTGCACCTGGTAACCCAACTCCTCATTTACACAGACACAGGCCTGCACCTGGTGACCCACTTCCACGTTTCCACAAGGACAGGCCTGCACCCAGTAACCCACCTCCATGTTTACACAGACACAGGCCTGCACCTTGTGACCCACCTCCACTTTTACACAGACACATGCCTGCACCTGGTGACCCAACTCCACATTTACACAGACACAAGCCTGCACATGGCGACCCACCTCCACTTTTCCACAGGCACAGGCCTGCACCCAGTAACCCACCTCGATGTTTACACAGACACAGGCCTGCACCTGGTGACCCACCTGCACGTTTATACAGACACAGGCCTGCACTTGGTAACCGACCTCCACATTTACACAGACACAAGCCTGCACCTGGTAACCCACCTCCTCATTTACACAGACACAGGCCTGCACCTGGTGACCCACCTCGATGTTTACACAGTCACAGGCCTGCACCTGGTGACCCACCTCCACGTTTATACAGACACAGGGCTTCACCCAGTTACACACCTCCACGTTTACACAGACACAAGCCTGCACTTGGTAACCGACCTCCACATTTACACAGACACAAGCCTGCACCTGGTAACCCACCTCCTCATTTACACAGACACAGGCCTGCACCTGGTGACCCACTTCCACGTTTCCACAGGGACAGGCCTGCACCCAGTAACCCACCTCGATGTTTACACAGACACAGGCCTGCACCTGGTGACCCACCTCCACGTTTATACAGACACAGGCCTGCACGTTGTGACCCACCTGAACGTTTACACAGACACAGGCCTGCACGGGGTAACCCACCTCCACGTTTACACAGACACAGGCCTGCACCTGGTAACCCACCTCCAGATTTACACAGACACAGGTCTGCACCTGGTAAAACACCTCCACGTTTACACAGACACATGCCTGCACCTGGTGACCCACCTCCACGTTTACACAGACACAGGCCTGGACCTGGTGACCCACCTCCACGTTTCCACAGGAACAGGCCTGCACCCAGTAACCCTCCTCGATGTTAACACAGACACAGGCCTGCACGTGGTAATCCACCTCGACTTTTACACAGACACAGGCCAGCACCTGGTAAACCACATCCACGTTTCCACAGACACAGGCCTGTACCTGGAAACGCACCTCCACATTTCCACAGACACAGGTCTGCACCTGGCAACCCACCTCCACGTTTACACAGACACAGGCCGGCACCTGGTAACCGACCTCCATGTTTATACAGACACAGGCCTACACATGGTAACCCACCTCCACGTTTACACAGACATAGGCCTGCACTTGGTAACCGACCTCCACGTTTACACAGAAACAGGCCTGCACCCGGTAACCCACCTCCACGTTTACACAGACACAGGCCTGCACGTGGTAACCCACCTCGACGTTTACACAGACACAGGCCAGCACCTGGTAAACCACATCCACGTTTCCACAGACACATGCCTGTACCTGGAAACGCACCTCCACATTTACACAGACACAGGGCTATACATGGTCACCCACCTCGACGTCTATACAGACACAGGCCTGCACCTGAAACCCCACCTCCACGTTGACACAGACACAGGCCTGCACATGGTAACCCACCTCCACGTCTACACAGACACAGGCCTGCACATGGTAACCCACCTCCACGTTTACACAGACACAGGCATCCACATGGTAACCCACCTCCACTTTTACACAGACACAGACCTGCACATGGTAACCCACCTCCACATTTACACAGACACAGGCCTGCACATGGTAACCCACCTCCACATTTACACAGACACAGGCCTGCACATGGTAACCCACCTCCATGTTTACACAGACATAGGCCTGCACTTGGTAACCGACCTCCACGTTTACACAGAAACAGGCCTGCACCTGGTAACACACCTCCGCATTTACACAGTCACAGGGCTATACATGGTCACCCACTTCGACGTCTATACAGACACAGGCCTGCACTTCATACCCAACCTCCACGTTGACATAGACACAGGCCTGCACATGGTAACCCACCTCCACGTTTACACAGACACAGTCCTGCACATGGTAACCCACCTCCACGTTTACACAGAGACAGGCCAGCACCTGGTAAACCACATCCACGTTTGCACAGACACAGGCCTGTACCTGGAAACGCACCTCCACATTTACACAGACACAGCCCTGCACCCGGTAACCCACCTCCACGTTTACACAGACACAGGCCTGCACGTGGTAACCCACCTCGACGTTTACACAGACACAGGCCAGCACCTGGTAAACCACATCCATGTTTCCACAGACACAGGCCTGTACCTGGAAACGCACCTCCACATTTACACAGACACAGGGCTATACATGGTCACCCACCTCGACGTCTATACAGACACAGGCCTGCACCTGAAACCCCACCTCCACGTTGACACAGACACAGGCCTGCACATGGTAACCCACCTCCACGTCTACACAGACACAGGCCTGCACATGGTAACCCACCTCCACGTTTACACAGACACAGACCTGCACATGGTAACCCACCTTCACATTTACACAGACACAGGCCTGCACATGGTAACCCACCTCCACATTTACACAGACACAGGCCTGCACATGGTAACACACCTCCATGTTTACACAGACATAGGCCTGCACTTGGTAACCGACCTCCACGTTTACACAGACACAGGCCTTCACCCAGTAACCCACCTCCACGTTTACACAGACACATGCCTCCACAGGGTAACCCACTTCAACGTTTACACAGACACAGGCCTGCACCCAGTCCCACCTCCACGTTTACAAAGACACAGGCCAGCACCTGGTATCCGACCTCCACGTTTACACAGACACAGGCCTTCACCCAGTAACCCACCTCCATGTTTACACATACACAGGCTCGCACGTGCTAACCCACCTCCATGTTTACACAGACACAGGCTTGTACGTGGTAACCCACATCCACGTTTACACAGACACTCGACTGCACCTGGTGACCCACCTCCACGTTTACACAGACACAGGCCTGCACATGGTAACCCACCTCCACGTTTCCACAGGCACAGGCCTGCACCCAGTAACCCACCTCGATGTTTACACAGTCACAGGCCTGCACCTGGTGACCCACCTCCACGTTTATACAGACACAGGGCTTCACCCAGTTACCCACCTCCACGTTTACACAGACACAACCCTGCACTTGGTAACCGACCTCCACATTTACACAGACACAAGCCTGCACCTGGTAACCCACCTCCTCATT
Source organism: Hypanus sabinus (assembly GCF_030144855.1). NCBI lineage: Eukaryota > Metazoa > Chordata > Chondrichthyes > Myliobatiformes > Dasyatidae > Hypanus > Hypanus sabinus. Next base: position 57,866,772 of record NC_082721.1, on the reverse strand, counting down.
TACACAGACACAGGCCTGCACCTGGTGACCCACTTCCACGTTTCCACAGGGACAGGCCTGCACCCAGTAACCCACCTCCTCATTTACACAGACACAGGCCTGCACCTGGTGACCCACTTCCACGTTTCCACAGGGACAGGCCTGCACCCAGTAACCCACCTCCATGTTTACACAGACACAGGCCTGCACCTTGTGACCCACCTCCACTTTTACACAGACACATGCCTGCACCTGGTGACCCAACTCCACATTTACACAGACACAAGCCTGCACATGGCGACCCACCTCCACTTTTTCACAGGCACAGGCCTGCACCCAGTAACCCACCTCGATGTTTACACAGACACAGGCCTGCACCTGGTGACCCACCTCCACGTTTATACAGACACAGGCCTGCACGTTGTGACCCACCTGAACGTTTACACAGACACAGGCCTGCACGGGGTAACCCACCTCCACGTTTACACAGACACAGGCCTGCACCTGGTAACCCACCTCCAGATTTACACAGACACAGGTCTGCACCTGGTAAAACACCTCCACGTTTACACAGACACATGCCTGCACCTGGTGACCCACCTCCACGTTTACACAGACACAGGCCTGGACCTGGTGACCCACCTCCACGTTTCCACAGGAACAGGCCTGCACCCAGTAACCCACCTCGATGTTAACACAGACACAGGCCTGCACCTGGTGACCCACCTCCACATTTATACAGACACAGGCCTGCACCTGGTAAACCACCTCCACATTTACACAGACACATGCCTGCACCTGGTGACCCACCTCCACGTTTACACAGACACAGGCCTGCACATGGTGACCCACCTCCACGTTTACACAGAAACAGGCCTGCACCTGGTGAACCACCTCCACATTTACACAGACACATGCCTGCACCTGGTGACACATCTCCACGTTTACACAGACACAGGCCTGCTCATGGTGACCCACCTCCACGTTTCCACAGGCACAGGCCTGCACCCAGTAACCCACCACGATGTTAACACAGAGACAGGCCTGCACATGGTGACCCACCTCCACGTTTATGCAGACACAGGCCTTCACCCGGAAACCCACCTCCACGTTTACACAGACACAGGCCTGCACCTGGTGACCAACTCCTCGTTTACACTGACACAGGCCTGCACATGGTGACCCACCTCCACATTTCCACAGACACAGGCCTTCACCCGGTAACCCACCTCCACGTTTACACAGACACAGGCCTGCAACTGGTAACCCATTTCTACGTTTACACAGACTCAGGCCTGCACTTTTTAACCCACCTCCTCGTTTATACAGACAGAGGCCTGCACCTGGTGACTCACTTCCACGTTTCCACAGACACAGGCCTTCACACAGTAACCCACCTCCACGCTTACACAGACACAGTCCTGCACATGGTAACCCACCTCCACTTTTACACAGAGACGGGCCAGCACCTGGTAAACCACATCCACGTTTGCACAGACACAGGCCTGTACCTGGAAACGCACCTCCACATTTACACAGACACAGGCCTGCACCCGGTAACCCACCTCCACGTTTACACAGACACAGGCCTGCACGTGGTAACCCACCTCGACGTTTACACAGACACAGGCCAGCACCTGGTAAAACACATCCACGTTTCCACAGACACATGCCTGTACCTGGAAACGCACCTCCACATTTACACAGACACAGGGCTATACATGGTCACCCACCTCGACGTCTATACAGACACAGGCCTGCACCTGAAACCCCACCTCCACGTTGACACAGACACAGGCCTGCACATGGTAACCCACCTCCACGTCTACACAGACACAGGCCTGCACATGGTAACCCACCTCCACGTTTACACAGACACAGTCCTGCACATGGTAACCCACCTCCACGTTTACATAGAGACAGGCCAGCACCTGGTAAACCACATCCACGTTTGCACAGACACAGGCCTGTACCTGGAAACGCACCTCCACATTTACACAGACACAGCCCTGCACCCGGTAACCCACCTCCACGTTTACACAGACACAGGCCTGCACGTGGTAACCCACCTCGACGTTTACACAGACACAGGCCAGCACCTGGTAAACCACATCCACGTTTCCACAGACACAGGCCTGTACCTGGAAACGCACCTCCACGTCTACACAGACACAGGCCTGCACCTGAAACCCCACCTCCACGTTGACACAGACACAGGCCTGCACATGGTAACCCACCTCCACGTCTACACAGACACAGGCCTGCACATGGTAACCCACCTCCACGTTTACACAGACACAGACCTGCACATGGTAACCCACCTTCACATTTACACAGACACAGGCCTGCACATGGTAACCCACCTCCACATTTACACAGACACAGGCCTGCACATGGTAACACACCTCCATGTTTACACAGACATAGGCCTGCACTTGGTAACCGACCTCCACGTTTACACAGACACAGGCCTTCACCCAGTAACCCACCTCCACGTTTACACAGACACATGCCTCCACAGGGTAACCCACTTCAACGTTTACACAGACACAGGCCTGCACCCAGTCCCACCTCCACGTTTACAAAGACACAGGCCAGCACCTGGTATCCGACCTCCACGTTTACACAGACACAGGCCTTCACCCAGTAACCCACCTCCACGTTTACACATACACAGGCTCGCACGTGCTAACCCACCTCCATGTTTACACAGACACAGGCTTGTACGTGGTAACCCACATCCACGTTTACACAGACACACGACTGCACCTGGTGACCCACCTCCACGTTTACACAGACACAGGCCTGCACATGGTAACCCACCTCCACGTTTCCACAGGCACAGGCCTGCACCCAGTAACCCACCTCGATGTTTACACAGTCACAGGCCTGCACCTGGTGACCCACCTCCACGTTTATACAGACACAGGGCTTCACCCAGTTACCCACCTCCACGTTTACACAGACACAACCCTGCACTTGGTAACCGACCTCCACATTTACACAGACACAAGCCTGCACCTGGTAACCCACCTCCTCATTTACACAGACACAGGCCTGCACCTGGTGACCCACTTCCACGTTTCCACAGGGACAGGCCTGCACCCAGTAACCCACCTCCTCATTTACACAGACACAGGCCTGCACCTGGTGACCCACTTCCACGTTTCCACAGGGACAGGCCTGCACCCAGTAACCCACCTCCATGTTTACACAGACACAGGCCTGCACCTTGTGACCCACCTCCACTTTTACACAGACACATGCCTGCACCTGGTGACCCAACTCCACATTTACACAGACACAAGCCTGCACATGGCGACCCACCTCCACTTTTTCACAGGCACAGGCCTGCACCCAGTAACCCACCTCGATGTTTACACAGACACAGGCCTGCACCTGGTGACCCACCTCCACGTTTATACAGACACAGGCCTGCACGTTGTGACCCACCTGAACGTTTACACAGACACAGGCCTGCACGGGGTAACCCACCTCCACGTTTACACAGACACAGGCCTGCACCTGGTAACCCACCTCCAGATTTACACAGACACAGGTCTGCACCTGGTAAAACACCTCCACGTTTACACAGACACATGCCTGCACCTGGTGACCCACCTCCACGTTTACACAGACACAGGCCTGGACCTGGTGACCCACCTCCACGTTTCCACAGGAACAGGCCTGCACCCAGTAACCCACCTCGATGTTAACACAGACACAGGCCTGCACCTGGTGACCCACCTCCACATTTATACAGACACAGGCCTGCACCTGGTAAACCACCTCCACATTTACACAGACACATGCCTGCACCTGGTGACCCACCTCCACGTTTACACAGACACAGGCCTGCACATGGTGACCCACCTCCACGTTTACACAGAAACAGGCCTGCACCTGGTGAACCACCTCCACATTTACACAGACACATGCCTGCTCATGGTGACCCACCTCCACGTTTCCACAGGCACAGGCCTGCACCCAGTAACCCACCACGATGTTAACACAGAGACAGGCCTGCACATGGTGACCCACCTCCACGTTTATGCAGACACAGGCCTTCACCCGGAAACCCACCTCCACGTTTACACAGACACAGGCCTGCACCTGGTGACCAACTCCTCGTTTACACTGACACAGGCCTGCACATGGTGACCCACCTCCACATTTCCACAGACACAGGCCTTCACCCGGTAACCCACCTCCACGTTTACACAGACACAGGCCTGCAACTGGTAACCCATTTCTACGTTTACACAGACTCAGGCCTGCACTTTTTAACCCACCTCCTCGTTTATACAGACAGAGGCCTGCACCTGGTGACTCACTTCCACGTTTCCACAGACACAGGCCTTCACACAGTAACCCACCTCCACGCTTACACAGACACAGTCCTGCACATGGTAACCCACCTCCACTTTTACACAGAGACGGGCCAGCACCTGGTAAACCACATCCACGTTTGCACAGACACAGGCCTGTACCTGGAAACGCACCTCCACATTTACACAGACACAGGCCTGCACCCGGTAACCCACCTCCACGTTTACACAGACACAGGCCTGCACGTGGTAACCCACCTCGACGTTTACACAGACACAGGCCAGCACCTGGTAAAACACATCCACGTTTCCACAGACACATGCCTGTACCTGGAAACGCACCTCCACATTTACACAGACACAGGGCTATACATGGTCACCCACCTCGACGTCTATACAGACACAGGCCTGCACCTGAAACCCCACCTCCACGTTGACACAGACACAGGCCTGCACATGGTAACCCACCTCCACGTCTACACAGACACAGGCCTGCACATGGTAACCCACCTCCACGTTTACACAGACACAGGCATCCACATGGTAACCCACCTCCACTTTTACACAGACACAGACCTGCACATGGTAACCCACCTCCACATTTACACAGACACAGGCCTGCACATGGTAACCCACCTCCACATTTACACAGACACAGGCCTGCACATGGTAACCCACCTCCATGTTTACACAGACATAGGCCTGCACTTGGTAACCGACCTCCACGTTTACACAGAAACAGGCCTGCACCTGGTAACACACCTCCGCATTTACACAGTCACAGGGCTATACATGGTCACCCACTTCGACGTCTATACAGATACAGGCCTGCACTTCATACCCAACCTCCACGTTGACATAGACACAGGCCTGCACATGGTAACCCACCTCCACGTTTACACAGACACAGTCCTGCACATGGTAACCCACCTCCACGTTTACACAGAGACAGGCCAGCACCTGGTAAACCACATCCACGTTTGCACAGACACAGGCCTGTACCTGGAAACGCACCTCCACATTTACACAGACACAGCCCTCCACCCGGTAACCCACCTCCACGTTTACACAGACACAGGCCTGCACGTGGTAACCCACCTCGACGTTTACACAGACACAGGCCAGCACCTGGTAAACCACATCCACGTTTCCACAGACACAGGACTGTACCTGGAAACGCACCTCCACATTTACACAGACACAGGGCTATACATGGTCACCCACCTCGACGTCTATACAGACACAGGCCTGCACCTGAAACCCCACCTCCACGTTGACACAGACACAGGCCTGCACATGGTAACCCACCTCCACGTCTACACAGACACAGGCCTGCACATGGTAACCCACCTCCACGTTTACACAGACACAGACCTGCACATGGTAACCCACCTTCACATTTACACAGACACAGGCCTGCACATGGTAACCCACCTCCACATTTACACAGACACAGGCCTGCACATGGTAACCCACCTCCATGTTTACACAGACATAGGCCTGCACTTGGTAACCGACCTCCACGTTTACACAGACACAGGCCTTCACCCAGTAACCCACCTCCACGTTTACACAGACACATGCCTCCACAGGGTAACCCACTTCAACGTTTACACAGACACAGGCCTGCACCCAGTCCCACCTCCACGTTTACAAAGACACAGGCCAGCACCTGGTATCCGACCTCCACGTTTACACAGACACAGGCCTTCACCCAGTAACCCACCTCCACGTTTACACATACACAGGCTCGCACGTGCTAACCCACCTCCATGTTTACACAGACACAGGCTTGTACGTGGTAACCCACATCCACGTTTACACAGACACACGACTGCACCTGGTGACCCACCTCCACGTTTACACAGACACAGGCCTGCACATGGTAACCCACCTCCACGTTTCCACAGGCACAGGCCTGCACCCAGTAACCCACCTCGATGTTTACACAGTCACAGGCCTGCACCTGGTGACCCACCTCCACGTTTATACAGACACAGGGCTTCACCCAGTTACCCACCTCCACGTTTACACAGACACAACCCTGCACTTGGTAACCGACCTCCACATTTACACAGACACAAGCCTGCACCTGGTAACCCACCTCCTCATTTACACAGACACAGGCCTGCACCTGGTGACCCACTTCCACGTTTCCACAGGGACAGGCCTGCACCCAGTAACCCACCTCCTCATTTACACAGACACAGGCCTGCACCTGGTGACCCACTTCCACGTTTCCACAGGGACAGGCCTGCACCCAGTAACCCACCTCCATGTTTACACAGACACAGGCCTGCACCTTGTGACCCACCTCCACTTTTACACAGACACATGCCTGCACCTGGTGACCCAACTCCACATTTACACAGACACAAGCCTGCACATGGCGACCCACCTCCACTTTTTCACAGGCACAGGCCTGCACCCAGTAACCCACCTCGATGTTTACACAGACACAGGCCTGCACCTGGTGACCCACCTCCACGTTTATACAGACACAGGCCTGCACGTTGTGACCCACCTGAACGTTTACACAGACACAGGCCTGCACGGGGTAACCCACCTCCACGTTTACACAGACACAGGCCTGCACCTGGTAACCCACCTCCAGATTTACACAGACACAGGTCTGCACCTGGTAAAACACCTCCACGTTTACACAGACACATGCCTGCACCTGGTGACCCACCTCCACGTTTACACAGACACAGGCCTGGACCTGGTGACCCACCTCCACATTTCCACAGGAACAGGCCTGCACCCAGTAACCCACCTCGATGTTAACACAGACACAGGCCTGCACGTGGTAATCCACCTCGACTTTTACACAGACACAGGCCAGCACCTGGTAAACCACATCCACGTTTCCACAGACACAGGCCTGTACCTGGAAACGCACCTCCACATTTCCACAGACACAGGTCTGCACCTGGCAACCCACCTCCACGTTTACACAGACACAGGCCGGCACCTGGTAACCGACCTCCATGTTTATACAGACACAGGCCTACACATGGTAACCCACCTCCACGTTTACACAGACACTGGCCTGCGCTTGGTAACCGACCTCCACGTTTACACAGAAACAGGCCTGCACCTGGTAACACACCTCCGCATTTACACAGTCACAGGGCTATACATGGTCACCCACTTCGACGTCTGTACAGACACAGGCCTGCACTTCATACCCAACCTCCATGTTGACACAGACACAGGCCTGCACATGGTAACCCACCTCCACATTTACACAGACACAGGCCTACACATGGTAACCCATCTCCATGTTTACACAGACACAGGGCTGCACATGGTAACCCACCTCCACGTTTACACAGACACATGCCTCCACAGGGTAACCCACTTCAACGTTTACACAGACACAGACCTGCACCCAGTAACCCACCTCCACGTTTACAAAGACACAGGCCGGCACCTGGTAACCGACCTCCATGTTTATACAGACACAGGCCTACACATGGTAACCCACCTCCACGTTTACACAGACACTGGCCTGCGCTTGGTAACCGACCTCCACGTTTACACAGAAACAGGCCTGCACCTGGTAACACACCTCCGCATTTACACAGTCACAGGGCTATACATGGTCACCCACTTCGACGTCTATACAGACACAGGCCTGCACTTCATACCCAACCTCCATGTTGACACAGACACAGGCCTGCACATGGTAACCCACCTCCACATTTACACAGACACAGGCCTACACATGGTAACCCATCTCCACGTTTACACAGACACAGGGCTGGACATGGTAACCCACCTCCACGTTTACACAGACACATGCCTCCACAGGGTAACCCACTTCAACGTTTACACAGACACAGACCTGCACCCAGTAACCCACCTCCACGTTTACAAAGACACAGGCCAGCACCTGGTAACCGACCTCCATGTTTACACAGACACAGACCTTCACCTGGCAACCCACATCCACGTTTACACAGACACAGGCCTGCACATGGTAACCCACCTCCACGTTTACACAGACACAGGCCTGCACTTGGTAACCGACCTCCACGTTTACACAGAAACAAACCTGCACCTGGTAAGACACCTCCGCATTTACACAGACACAGGCCTATACATGGTAACCCACCTCGACGTTGAAACAGACAGAGGCCTGCACGTGGTTGCCTACCACCACGTTTACACAGACACATACCTGCACCTGGTAACCCACCTCCACGTTTACAAAGACACAGGCCTTCACCGGGTAACCCACCTCCACGTTTACACAGACAGAGGCCCGCACGTGGTAACCCACCTCCACGTTTACACAGACACAGGCCTTCACCCAGTAACCCACCTCCAAGTTTACACATACACAGGCCCGCACGTGCTAACCCACCTCCATGTTTACACAGACACAGGCCTGCACGTCGTAACCCACATCCACGTTTACACAGACACACGACTGCACCTGGTGACCCACCTCCACGTTTACACAGACACAGGCCTGCACATGGTGACCCACCTCCACGTTTCCACAGGCACAGGCCTGCACCCAGTAACCCACCTCGATGTTTACACAGACACAGGCATCCACATGGTAACCCACCTCCACTTTTACACAGACACAGACCTGCACATGGTAACCCACCTCCACATTTACACAGACACAGGCCTGCACATGGTAACCCACCTCCACATTTACACAGACACAGGCCTGCACATGGTAACCCACCTCCATGTTTACACAGACATAGGCCTGCACTTGGTAACCGACCTCCACGTTTACACAGAAACAGGCCTGCACCTGGTAACACACCTCCGCATTTACACAGTCACAGGGCTATACATGGTCACCCACTTCGACGTCTATACAGACACAGGCCTGCACTTCATACCCAACCTCCACGTTGACATAGACACAGGCCTGCACATGGTAACCCACCTCCACGTTTACACAGACACAGTCCTGCACATGGTAACCCACCTCCACGTTTACACAGAGACAGGCCAGCACCTGGTAAACCACATCCCCGTTTGCACAGACACAGGCCTGTACCTGGAAACGCACCACCACATTTACACAGACACAGCCCTGCACCCGGTAACCCACCTCCAAGTTTACACAGACACAGGCCTGCACGTGGTAACCCACCTCGACGTTTACACAGACACAGGCCAGCACCTGGTAAACCACCTCCACGTTTACACAGACACAGGCCTGCACATGGTAACCCACCTCCACGTCTACACAGACACAGGCCTGCACATGGTAACCCACCTCCACGTTTACACAGACACAGGCATCCACATGGTAACCCACCTCCACTTTTACACAGACACAGACCTGCACATGGTAACCCACCTCCACATTTACACAGACACAGGCCTGCACATGGTAACCCACCTCCACATTTACACTGACACAGGCCTGCACATGGTAACCCACCTCCATGTTTACACAGACATAGGCCTGCACTTGGTAACCGACCTCCACGTTTACACAGAAACAGGCCTGCACCTGGTAACACACCTGCGCATTTACACAGTCACAGGGCTATACATGGTCACCCACTTCGACGTCTATACAGACACAGGCCTGCACTTCATACCCAACCTCCACATTGACATAGACACAGGCCTGCACATGGTAACCCACCTCCACGTTTACACAGACACAGGCCTACACATGGTAACCCACCTCCACGTTTACACAGACACAGGCCTGCACATGGTAACCCACCTCCACGTTTACACAGACACATGCCTCCACAGGGTAACCCACTTCAACGTTTACACAGACACAGGCCTGCACCCAGTCCCACCTCCACGTTTACAAAGACACAGGCCAGCACCTGGTATCCGACCTCCACGTTTACACAGACACAGGCCTTCACCCAGTAACCCACCTCCACGTTTACACATACACAGGCCCGCACGTGCTAACCCACCTCCATGTTTACACAGACACAGGCTTGTACGTGGTAACCCACATCCACGTTTACACAGACACACGACTGCACCTGGTGACCCACCTCCACGTTTACACAGACACAGGCCTGCACATGGTGACCCACCTCCACGTTTCCACAGGCACAGGCCTGCACCCAGTAACCCACCTCGATGTTTACACAGTCACAGGCCTGCACCTGGTGACCCACCTCCACGTTTATACAGACACAGGGCTTCACCCAGTTACCCACCTCCACGTTTACACAGACACAAGCCTGCACTTGGTAACCGACCTCCACATTTACACAGACACAAGCCTGCACCTGGTAACCCACCTCCTCATTTACACAGACACAGGCCTGCACCTGGTGACCCACTTCCACGTTTCCACAAGGACAGGCCTGCACCCAGTAACCCACCTCCATGTTTACACAGACACAGGCCTGCACCTTGTGACCCACCTCCACTTTTACACAGACACATGCCTGCACCTGGTGACCCAACTCCACATTTACACAGACACAAGCCTGCACATGGCGACCCACCTCCACTTTTCCACAGGCACAGGCCTGCACCCAGTAACCCACCTCGATGTTTACACAGACACAGGCCTGCACCTGGTGACCCACCTGCACGTTTATACAGACACAGGCCTGCACGTTGTGACCCACCTGAACGTTTACACAGACACAGGCCTGCACGGGGTAACCCACCTCCACGTTTACACAGACACAGGCCTGCACCTGGTAACCCACCTCCAGATTTACACAGACACAGGTCTGCACCTGGTAAAACACCTCCACGTTTACACAGACAAATGCCTGCACCTGGTGACCCACCTCCACGTTTACACAGACACAGGCCTGGACCTGGTGACCCACCTCCACGTTTCCACAGGAACAGGCCTGCACCCAGTAACCCACCTCGATGTTAACACAGACTCAGGCCTGCACGTGGTAATCCACCTCGACTTTTACACAGACACAGGCCAGCACCTGGTAAACCACATCCACGTTTCCACAGACACAGGCCTGTACCTGGAAACGCACCTCCACATTTCCACAGACACAGGTCTGCACCTGGCAACCCACCTCCACGTTTACACAGACACAGGCCGGCACCTGGTAACCGACCTCCATGTTTATACAGACACATGCCTACACATGGTAACCCACCTCCATGTTTACACAGACACAGGCCTGCACGTCGTAACCCACATCCACGTTTACACAGACACACGACTGCACCTGGTGACCCACCTCCACGTTTACACAGACACAGGCCTGCACATGGTGACCCACCTCTACGTTTCCACAGGCACAGGCCTGCACCCAGTAACCCACCTCGATGTTTACACAGACACAGGCATCCACATGGTAACCCACCTCCACTTTTACACAGACACAGACCTGCACATGGTAACCCACCTCCACATTTACACAGACACAGGCCTGCACATGGTAACCCACCTCCACATTTACACAGACACAGGCCTGCACATGGTAACCCACCTCCATGTTTACACAGACATAGGCCTGCACTTGGTAACCGACCTCCACGTTTACACAGAAACAGGCCTGCACCTGGTAACACACCTCCGCATTTACACAGTCACAGGGCTATACATGGTCACCCACTTCGACGTCTATACAGACACAGGCCTGCACTTCATACCCAACCTCCACGTTGACATAGACACAGGCCTGCACATGGTAACCCACCTCCACGTTTACACAGACACAGTCCTGCACATGGTAACCCACCTCCACGTTTACACAGAGACAGGCCAGCACCTGGTAAACCACATCCACGTTTGCACAGACACAGGCCTGTACCTGGAAACGCACCTCCACATTTACACAGACACAGCCCTGCACCCGGTAACCCACCTCCACGTTTACACAGACACAGGCCTGCACGTGGTAACCCACCTCGACGTTTACACAGACACAGGCCAGCACCTGGTAAACCACATCCACGTTTCCACAGACACAGGCCTGTACCTGGAAACGCACCTCCACATTTACACAGACACAGGGCTATACATGGTCACCCACCTCGACGTCTATACAGACACAGGCCTGCACCTGAAACCCCACCTCCACGTTGACACAGACACAGGCCTGCACATGGTAACCCACCTCCACGTCTACACAGACACAGGCCTGCACATGGTAACCCACCTCCACGTTTACACAGACACAGGCATCCACATGGTAACCCACCTCCACTTTTACACAGACACAGACCTGCACATGGTAACCCACCTCCACATTTACACAGACACAGGCCTGCACATGGTAACCCACCTCCACATTTACACAGACACAGGCCTGCACATGGTAACCCACCTCCATGTTTACACAGACATAGGCCTGCACTTGGTAACCGACCTCCACGTTTACACAGAAACAGGCCTGTACCTGGTAACACACCTGCGCATTTACACAGTCACAGGGCTATACATGGTCACCCACTTCGACGTCTATACAGACACAGGCCTGCACTTCATACCCAACCTCCACGTTGACATAGACACAGGCCTGCACATGGTAACCCACCTCCACGTTTACACAGACACAGGCCTACACATGGTAACCCACCTCCACGTTTACACAGACACAGGCCTGCACATGGTAACCCACCTCCACGTTTACACAGACACATGCCTCCACAGGGTAACCCACTTCAACGTTTACACAGACACAGGCCTGCACCCAGTCCCACCTCCACGTTTACAAAGACACAGGCCAGCACCTGGTATCCGACCTCCACGTTTACACAGACACAGGCCTTCACCCAGTAACCCACCTCCACGTTTACACATACACAGGCCCGCACGTGCTAACCCACCTCCATGTTTACACAGACACAGGCTTGTACGTGGTAACCCACATCCACGTTTTCACAGACACACGACTGCACCTGGTGACCCACCTCCACGTTTACACAGACACAGGCCTGCACATGGTGACCCACCTCCACGTTTCCACAGGCACAGGCCTGCACCCAGTAACCCACCTCGATGTTTACACAGTCACAGGCCTGCACCTGGTGACCCACCTCCACGTTTATACAGACACAGGGCTTCACCCAGTTACACACCTCCACGTTTACACAGACACAAGCCTGCACTTGGTAACCGACCTCCACATTTACACAGACACAAGCCTGCACCTGGTAACCCACCTCCTCATTTACACAGACACAGGCCTGCACCTGGTGACCCACTTCCACGTTTCCACAGGGACAGGCCTGCACCCAGTAACCCACCTCGATGTTTACACAGACACAGGCCTGCACCTGGTGACCCACCTCCACGTTTATACAGACACAGGCCTGCACGTTGTGACCCACCTGAACGTTTACACAGACACAGGCCTGCACGGGGTAACCCACCTCCACGTTTACACAGACACAGGCCTGCACCTGGTAACCCACCTCCAGATTTACACAGACACAGGTCTGCACCTGGTAAAACACCTCCACGTTTACACAGACACATGCCTGCACCTGGTGACCCACCTCCACGTTTACACAGACACAGGCCTGGACCTGGTGACCCACCTCCACGTTTCCACAGGAACAGGCCTGCACCCAGTAACCCTCCTCGATGTTAACACAGACACAGGCCTGCACGTGGTAATCCACCTCGACTTTTACACAGACACAGGCCAGCACCTGGTAAACCACATCCACGTTTCCACAGACACAGGCATGTACCTGGAAACGCACCTCCACATTTCCACAGACACAGGTCTGCACCTGGCAACCCACCTCCACGTTTACACAGACACAGGCCGGCACCTGGTAACCGACCTCCATGTTTATACAGACACAGGCCTACACATGGTAACCCACCTCCACGTTTACACAGACACTGGCCTGCGCTTGGTAACCGACCTCCACGTTTACACAGAAACAGGCCTGCACCTGGTAACACACCTCCGCATTTACACAGTCACAGGGCTATACATGGTCACCCACTTCGACGTCTATACAGACACAGGCCTGCACTTCATACCCAACCTCCATGTTGACACAGACACAGGCCTGCACATGGTAACCCACCTCCACATTTACACAGACACAGGCCTACACATGGTAACCCATCTCCACGTTTACACAGACACAGGGCTGCACATGGTAACCCACCTCCACGTTTACACAGACACATGCCTCCACAGGGTAACCCACTTCAACGTTTACACAGACACAGACCTGCACCCAGTAACCCACCTCCACGTTTACAAAGACACAGGCCAGCACCTGGTAACCGACCTCCATGTTTACACAGACACAGACCTTCACCTGGCAACCCACATCCACGTTTACACAGACACAGGCCTGCACATGGTAACCCACCTCCACGTTTACACAGACACAGGCCTGCACTTGGTAACCGACCTCCACGTTTACACAGAAACAAACCTGCACCTGGTAAGACACCTCCGCATTTACACAGACACAGGCCTATACATGGTAACCCACCTCGACGTTGAAACAGACAGAGGCCTGCACGTGGTTGCCTACCACCACGTTTACACAGACACATACCTGCACCTGGTAACCCACCTCCACGTTTACAAAGACACAAGCCTTCACCGGGTAACCCACCTCCACGTTTACACAGACAGAGGCCCGCACGTGGTAACCCACCTCCACGTTTACACAGACACAGGCCTTCACCCAGTAACCCACCTCCAAGTTTACACATACACAGGCCCGCACGTGCTAACCCACCTCCATGTTTACACAGACACAGGCCTGCACGTCGTAACCCACATCCACGTTTACACAGACACACGACTGCACCTGGTGACCCACCTCCACGTTTACACAGACACAGGCCTGCTCATGGTGACCCACCTCCACGTTTCCACAGGCACAGGCCTGCACCCAGTAACCCACCTCGATGTTTACACAGACACAGGCCTACACCTGGTGACCCACCTCCACGTTTATACAGACACAGGGCTTCACCCAGTAACCCACCTCCACGTTTACTCAGACACAAGCCTGCACTTGGTAACCGACCTCCACATTTACACAGACACAGGCCTGCACCTGGTAACCCACCTCCTCATTTACACAGACACAGGCCTGCACATGGTGACCCACTTCCACGTTTCCACAGGGACAGGCCTGCACCCAGTAACCCACCTCCATGTTTACACAGACACAGGCCTACACCTTGTGACCCACCTCCACGTTTACACAGACACAGGCCTGCACCTGGTAAACTACCTCCACATTTACACAGACACATGCCTGCACCTGGTGACCCACCTCCACATTTACACAGACACATGCCTGCACCTGGTAACCCACCTCCTCGTTTACACAGGCACAGGCCTGCACCTGGTGACCCACTTCCACGTTTCCACAGGCACAGGCCTGCACCCAGTAACCCACATCCTCGTTTACACAGACTCAGGCCTGCACGTTGTGACCCACCTGAACGTTTACACAGACACAGGCCTGCACGTGGTAACCCACCTCCACGTTTACACAGACACAGGCCTACACCTGGTAACCCACCTCCAGATTTACACAGACACAGGTCTGCACCTGGTAAAACACCTCCATGTTTACACAGACACATGCCTGCACCTGGTGACCCACCTCCACTTTTACACAGACACAGGCCTGGACCTGGTGACCAACCTCCATGTTTCCACAAGAACAGGCCTGCACCCAGTAACCCACCTCGATGTTAACACAGACACAGGCCTGCACCTGGTGACCCACCTCCACGTTTACACAGACACAGGCCTGCACCTGGTAAAACACCTCCACGTTTACACAGACACATGCCTGCACCTGGTGACCCACCTCCACGTTTACACAGACACAGGCCTGCACCTGGTGACCCACCTCCACGTTTCCACAGGAACAGGCCTACACCCAGTAACCCACCTCGATGTTAACAGAGACACAGGCCTGCACCTGGTGACCCACCTCCACATTTATACAGACACAGGCCTTCACCCGGAAACCCAGCTCCACGTTTACACAGACACAGGCCTGCACCTGGTAAACCACCTCCACATTTACACAGACACAGGCCTGCACATGGTGACCCACCTCCACATTTACACAGACACAGGCCTGCAACTGGTAACCCATTTCTACGTTTACACAGACTCAGGCCTGCACTTGGTAAACCACATCCACGTTTGCACAGACACAGGCCTGTACCTGGAAACGCACCTCCACGTTTACACAGACACAGGCCTGCACGTGGTAACCCACCTCGACGTTTACACAGACACAGGCCAGCACCTGGTAAACCACATCCACGTTTGCACAGACACAGGCCTGTACCTGGAAACGCACCTCCACATTTACACAGACACAGGCCTGCACCCGGTAACCCACCTCCACGTTTACACAGACACAGGCCTGCACATGGTGACCAACCTCCACATTTCCACAGGCACAGGCCTGCACCCAGTAACCCACCTCGATGTTTACACAGACACAGGCCTGCACCTGGTGACCCACCTCCACGTTTATACAGACACTGGCCTTCACCCAGTAACCCACCTCCACGTTTACACAGACACAAGCCTGCACTTGGTAACCGACCTCCACATTTACACAGACACAGGCCTGCACCTGGTAACCCACCTCCTCGTTTACACAGACACAAGCCTGCACCTGGTAACCCACCTCCAGATTTACACAGACACAGGCCTGCACCTGGTAAAACACCTCCACGTTTACACAGACACATGCCTGCACCTGGTGACCCACCTCCACATTTACACAGACACAGGCCTGCACCTGGTGACCCACCTCCACGTTTCCACAGGAACAGGCCTGCACCCAGTAACCCACCTCGATGTTAACAGAGACACAGGCCTGCACCTGGTGACCCACCTCCACATTTATACAGACACAGGCCTTCACCCGGAAACCCAGCTCCACGTTTACACAGACACAGGCCTGCACCTGGTAAACCACCTCCACATTTACACAGACACATGCCTGCACCTGGTGACCCACCTCAACGTTTACACAGACACAGGCCTGCACATGGTGACCCACCTCCACATTTCCACAGACACAGGCCTTCACCCGGTAACCCACCTCCACATTTACACAGACACAGGCCTGCAACTGGTAACCCATTTCTACGTTTACACAGACTCAGGCCTGCACTTGGTAACCCACCTCCTCGTTTATACAGACAGAGGCCTGCACCTGGTGACTCACTTCCACTTATCCACAGACACAGGCCTTCACACAGTAACACACCGCCACGCTTCCACAGACACAGTCCTGCACGTGGTAACCCAACTCCACGTTTACACAGACACAGGCCAGCACCTGGTAAACCACATCCACGTTTGCACAGACACAGGCCTGTACCTGGAAACGCACCTCCACGTTTCCACAGACACAGGCCTGCACGTGGTAACCCACCTCGACGTTTACACAGACACAGGCCAGCACCTGGTAAACCACATCCACGTTTGCACAGACACAGGCCTGCACCCGGTAACCCACCTCCACATTTACACAGACACAGGCCTGCACATGGTGACCCACCTCCACATTTCCACAGACACAGGCCTTCACCCGGTAACCCACCTCCACATTTACACAGACACAGGCCTGCAACTGGTAACCCATTTCTACGTTTACACAGACTCAGGCCTGCACTTGGTAAACCACATCCACGTTTGCACAGACACAGGCCTGTACCTGGAAACGCACCTCCACGTTTACACAGACACAGGCCTGCACGTGGTAACCCACCTCGACGTTTACACAGACACAGGCCAGCACCTGGTAAACCACATCCACGTTTGCACAGACACAGGCCTGTACCTGGAAACGCACCTCCACATTTACACAGACACAGGCCTGCACCCGGTAACCCACCTCCACGTTTACACAGACACAGGCCTGCACATGGTGACCAACCTCCACATTTCCACAGGCACAGGCCTGCACCCAGTAACCCACCTCGATGTTTACACAGACACAGGCCTGCACCTGGTGACCCACCTCCATGTTTATACAGACACTGGCCTTCACCCAGTAACCCACCTCCACGTTTACACAGACACAAGCCTGCACTTGGTAACCGACCTCCACATTTACACAGACACAGGCCTGCACCTGGTAACCCACCTCCTCGTTTACACAGACACAGGCCTGCACCTGGTAACCCACCTCCAGATTTACACAGACACAGGCCTGCACCTGGTAAAACACCTCCACGTTTACACAGACACATGCCTGCACCTGGTGACCCACCTCCACGTTTACACAGACACAGGCCTGCACCTGGTGACCCACCTCCACGTTTCCACAGGAACAGGCCTGCACCCAGTAACCCACCTCGATGTTAACAGAGACACAGGCCTGCACCTGGTGACCCACCTCCACATTTATACAGACACAGGCCTTCACCCGGAAACCCAGCTCCACGTTTACACAGACACAGGCCTGCACCTGGTAAACCACCTCCACATTTACACAGACACATGCCTGCACCTGGTGACCCACCTCAACGTTTACACAGACACAGGCCTGCACATGGTGACCCACCTCCACATTTCCACAGACACAGGCCTTCACCCGCTAACCCACCTCCACATTTACACAGACACTGGCCTGCAACTGGTAACCCATTTCTACGTTTACACAGACTCAGGCCTGCACTTGGTAACCCACCTCCTCGTTTATACAGACAGAGGCCTGCACCTGGTGACTCACTTCCACTTATCCACAGACACAGGCCTTCACACAGTAACACACCGCCACGCTTCCACAGACACAGTCCTGCACGTGGTAACCCAACTCCACGTTTACACAGACACAGGCCAGCACCTGGTAAACCACATCCACGTTTGCACAGACACAGGCCTGTACCTGGAAACGCACCTCCACGTTTCCACAGACACAGGCCTGCACGTGGTAACCCACCTCGACGTTTACACAGACACAGGCCAGCACCTGGTAAACCACATCCACGTTTGCACAGACACAGGCCTGTACCTGGAAACGCACCTCCACATTTACACAGACACAGGCCTGCACCCGGTAACCCACCTCCACGTTTACACAGACACAGGCCTGCACATGGTGACCAACCTCCACGTTTCCACAGGCACAGGCCTGCACATGGTAACCCACCTCGACGTTTACACAGACACAGGCCTGTACCTGGTAAACCACCTCCACATTTACACAGACACATGCCTGCACCTGGTGACCCACCTCAACGTTTACACAGACACAGGCCTGCACATGGTGACCCACCTCCACATTTCCACAGACACAGGCCTACACCTGGTAACCCACCTCCAGATTTACACAGACACAGGTCTGCACCTGGTAAAACACCTCCATGTTTACACAGACACATGCCTGCACCTGGTGACCCACCTCTACTTTTACACAGACACAGGCCTGGACCTGGTGACCAACCTCCATGTTTCCACAAGAACAGGCCTGCACCCAGTAACCCACCTCGATGTTAACACAGACACAGGCCTGCACCTGGTGACCCACCTCCACGTTTACACAGACACAGGCCTGCACCTGGTAAAACACCTCCACGTTTACACAGACACATGCCTGCACCTGGTGACCCACCTCCACGTTTACACAGACACAGGCCTGCACCTGGTGACCCACCTCCACGTTTCCACAGGAACAGGCCTACACCCAGTAACCCACCTCGATGTTAACAGAGACACAGGCCTGCACCTGGTGACCCACCTCCACATTTATACAGACACAGGCCTTCACCCGGAAAACCAGCTCCACGTTTACACAGACACAGGCCTGCACCTGGTAAACCACCTCCACATTTACACAGACACAGGCCTGCACATGGTGACCCACCTCCACATTTCCACAGACACAGGCCTTCACCCGGTAACCCACCTCCACATTTACACAGACACAGGCCTGCAACTGGTAACCCATTTCTACGTTTACACAGACTCAGGCCTGCACTTGGTAAACCACATCCACGTTTGCACAGACACAGGCCTGTACCTGGAAACGCACCTCCACGTTTACACAGACACAGGCCTGCACGTGGTAACCCACCTCGACGTTTACACAGACACAGGCCAGCACCTGGTAAACCACATCCACGTTTGCACAGACACAGGCCTGTACCTGGAAACGCACCTCCACATTTACACAGACACAGGCCTGCACCCGGTAACCCACCTCCACGTTTACACAGACACAGGCCTGCACATGGTGACCAACCTCCACATTTCCACAGGCACAGGCCTGCACCCAGTAACCCACCTCGATGTTTACACAGACACAGGCCTGCACCTGGTGACCCACCTCCATGTTTATACAGACACTGGCCTTCACCCAGTAACCCACCTCCACGTTTACACAGACACAAGCCTGCACTTGGTAACCGACCTCCACATTTACACAGACACAGGCCTGCACCTGGTAACCCACCTCCTCGTTTACACAGACACAGGCCTGCACCTGGTAACCCACCTCCAGATTTACACAGACACAGGCCTGCACCTGGTAAAACACCTCCACGTTTACACAGACACATGCCTGCACCTGGTGACCCACCTCCACGTTTACACAGACACAGGCCTGCACCTGGTGACCCACCTCCACGTTTCCACAGGAACAGGCCTGCACCCAGTAACCCACCTCGATGTTAACAGAGACACAGGCCTGCACCTGGTGACCCACCTCCACATTTATACAGACACAGGCCTTCACCCGGAAACCCAGCTCCACGTTTACACAGACACAGGCCTGCACCTGGTAAACCACCTCCACATTTACACAGACACATGCCTGCACCTGGTGACCCACCTCAACGTTTACACAGACACAGGCCTGCACATGGTGACCCACCTCCACATTTCCACAGACACAGGCCTTCACCCGATAACCCACCTCCACATTTACACAGACACTGGCCTGCAACTGGTAACCCATTTCTACGTTTACACAGACTCAGGCCTGCACTTGGTAACCCACCTCCTCGTTTATACAGACAGAGGCCTGCACCTGGTGACTCACTTCCACTTATCCACAGACACAGGCCTTCACACAGTAACACACCGCCACGCTTCCACAGACACAGTCCTGCACGTGGTAACCCAACTCCACGTTTACACAGACACAGGCCAGCACCTGGTAAACCACATCCACGTTTGCACAGACACAGGCCTGTACCTGGAAACGCACCTCCACGTTTCCACAGACACAGGCCTGCACGTGGTAACCCACCTCGACGTTTACACAGACACAGGCCAGCACCTGGTAAACCACATCCACGTTTGCACAGACACAGGCCTGTACCTGGAAACGCACCTCCACATTTACACAGACACAGGCCTGCACCCGGTAACCCACCTCCACGTTTACACAGACACAGGCCTGCACATGGTGACCAACCTCCACGTTTCCACAGGCACAGGCCTGCACATGGTAACCCACCTCGACGTTTACACAGACACAGGCCTGCACCTGGTAAACCACCTCCACATTTACACAGACACATGCCTGCACCTGGTGACCCACCTCAACGTTTACACAGACACAGGCCTGCACATGGTGACCCACCTCCACATTTCCACAGACACAGGCCTACACCTGGTAACCCACCTCCAGATTTACACAGACACAGGTCTGCACCTGGTAAAACACCTCCATGTTTACACAGACACATGCCTGCACCTGGTGACCCACCTCCACTTTTACACAGACACAGGCCTGGACCTGGTGACCAACCTCCATGTTTCCACAAGAACAGGCCTGCACCCAGTAACCCACCTCGATGTTAACACAGACACAGGCCTGCACCTGGTGACCCACCTCCACGTTTACACAGACACAGGCCTGCACCTGGTAAAACACCTCCACGTTTACACAGACACATGCCTGCACCTGGTGACCCAGCTCCACGTTTACACAGACACAGGCCTGCACCTGGTGACCCACCTCCACGTTTCCACAGGAACAGGCCTACACCCAGTAACCCACCTCGATGTTAACAGAGACACAGGCCTGCACCTGGTGACCCACCTCCACATTTATACAGACACAGGCCTTCACCCGGAAACCCAGCTCCACGTTTACACAGACACAGGCCTGCACCTGGTAAACCACCTCCACATTTACACAGACACAGGCCTGCACATGGTGACCCACCTCCACATTTACACAGACACAGGCCTGCAACTGGTAACCCATTTCTACGTTTACACAGACTCAGGCCTGCACTTGGTAAACCACATCCACGTTTGCACAGACACAGGCCTGTACCTGGAAACGCACCTCCACGTTTACACAGACACAGGCCTGCACGTGGTAACCCACCTCGACGTTTACACAGACACAGGCCAGCACCTGGTAAACCACATCCACGTTTACACAGACACAGGCCTGTACCTGGAAACGCACCTCCACATTTACACAGACACAGGCCTGCACCCGGTTACCCACCTCCACGTTTACACAGACACAGGCCTGCACATGGTGACCAACCTCCACATTTCCACAGGCACAGGCCTGCACCCAGTAACCCACCTCGATGTTTACAAAGACACAGGCCTGCACCTGGTGACCCACCTCCACGTTTATACAGACACTGGCCTTCACCCAGTAACCCACCTCCACGTTTACACAGACACAAGCCTGCACTTGGTAACCGACCTCCACATTTACACAGACACAGGCCTGCACCTGGTAACCCACCTCCTCGTTTACACAGACACAAGCCTGCACCTGGTAACCCACCTCCAGATTTACACAGACACAGGCCTGCACCTGGTAAAACACCTCCACGTTTACACAGACACATGCCTGCACCTGGTGACCCACCTCCACGTTTACACAGACACAGGCCTGCACCTGGTGACCCACCTCCACGTTTCCACAGGAACAGGCCTGCACCCAGTAACCCACCTCGATGTTAACAGAGACACAGGCCTGCACCTGGTGACCCACCTCCACATTTATACAGACACAGGCCTTCACCCGGAAACCCAGCTCCACGTTTACACAGACACAGGCCTGCACCTGGTAAACCACCTCCACATTTACACAGACACATGCCTGCACCTGGTGACCCACCTCAACGTTTACACAGACACAGGCCTGCACATGGTGACCCACCTCCACATTTCCACAGACACAGGCCTTCACCCGGTAACCCACCTCCACATTTACACAGACACAGGCCTGCAACTGGTAACCCATTTCTACGTTTACACAGACTCAGGCCTGCACTTGGTAACCCACCTCCTCGTTTATACAGACAGAGGCCTGCACCTGGTGACTCACTTCCACTTATCCACAGACACAGGCCTTCACACAGTAACACACCGCCACGCTTCCACAGACACAGTACTGCACGTGGTAACCCAACTCCACGTTTACACAGACACAGGCCAGCACCTGGTAAACCACATCCACGTTTGCACAGACACAGGCCTGTACCTGGAAACGCACCTCCACGTTTCCACAGACACAGGCCTGCACGTGGTAACCCACCTCGACGTTTACACAGACACAGGCCAGCACCTGGTAAACCACATCCACGTTTGCACAGACACAGGCCTGTACCTGGAAACGCACCTCCACATTTACACAGACACAGGCCTGCACCCGGTAACCCACCTCCACGTTTACACAGACACAGGCCTGCACATGGTAACCCACCTCGACGTTTACACAGACACAGGCCTGCACCTGGTAAACCACCTCCACATTTACACAGACACATGCCTGCACCTGGTGACCCACCTCAACGTTTACACAGACACAGGCCTGCACATGGTGACCCACCTCCACATTTCCACAGACACAGGCCTACACCAGGTAACCCACCTCCAGATTTACACAGACACAGGTCTGCACCTGGTAAAACACCTCCATGTTTACACAGACACATGCCTGCACCTGGTGACCCACCTCCACTTTTACACAGACACAGGCCTGGACCTGGTGACCAACCTCCATGTTTCCACAAGAACAGGCCTGCACCCAGTAACCCACCTCGATGTTAACACAGACACAGGCCTGCACCTGGTGACCCACCTCCACGTTTACACAGACACAGGCCTGCACCTGGTAAAACACCTCCACGTTTACACAGACACATGCCTGCACCTGGTGACCCACCTCCACGTTTACACAGACACAGGCCTGCACCTGGTGACCCACCTCCACGTTTCCACAGGAACAGGCCTACACCCAGTAACCCACCTCGATGTTAACAGAGACACAGGCCTGCACCTGGTGACCCACCTCCACATTTATACAGACACAGGCCTTCACCCGGAAACCCAGCTCCACGTTTACACAGACACAGGCCTGCACCTGGTAAACCACCTCCACATTTACACAGACACAGGCCTGCACATGGTGACCCACCTCCACATTTACACAGACACAGGCCTGCAACTGGTAACCCATTTCTACGTTTACACAGACTCAGGCCTGCACTTGGTAAACCACATCCACGTTTGCACAGACACAGGCCTGTACCTGGAAACGCACCTCCACGTTTACACAGACACAGGCCTGCACGTGGTAACCCACCTCGACGTTTACACAGACACAGGCCAGCACCTGGTAAACCACATCCACGTTTGCACAGACACAGGCCTGTACCTGGAAACGCACCTCCACATTTACACAGACACAGGCCTGCACCCGGTAACCCACCTCCACGTTTACACAGACACAGGCCTGCACATGGTGACCAACCTCCACATTTCCACAGGCACTGGCCTGCACCCAGTAACCCACCTCGATGTTTACACAGACACAGGCCTGCATCTGGTGACCCACCTCCACGTTTATACAGACACTGGCCTTCACCCAGTAACCCACCTCCACGTTTACACAGACACAAGCCTGCACTTGGTAACCGACCTCCACATTTACACAGACACAGGCCTGCACCTGGTAACCCACCTCCTCGTTTACACAGACACAAGCCTGCACCTGGTAACCCACCTCCAGATTTACACAGACACAGGCCTGCACCTGGTAAAACACCTCCACGTTTACACAGACACATGCCTGCACCTGGTGACCCACCTCCACGTTTACACAGACACAGGCCTGTACCTGGTGACCCACCTCCACGTTTCCACAGGAACAGGCCTGCACCCAGTAACCCACCTCGATGTTAACAGAGACACAGGCCTGCACCTGGTGACCCACCTCCACATTTATACAGACACAGGCCTTCACCCGGAAACCCAGCTCCACGTTTACACAGACACAGGCCTGCACCTGGTAAACCACCTCCACATTTACACAGACACATGCCTGCACCTGGTGACCCACCTCAACGTTTACACAGACACAGGCCTGCACATGGTGACCCACCTCCACATTTCCACAGACACAGGCCTTCACCCGGTAACCCACCTCCACATTTACACAGACACAGGCCTGCAACTGGTAACCCATTTCTACGTTTACACAGACTCAGGCCTGCACTTGGTAACCCACCTCCTCGTTTATACAGACAGAGGCCTGCACCTGGTGACTCACTTCCAATTATCCACAGACACAGGCCTTCACACAGTAACACACAGCCACGCTTCCACAGACACAGTCCTGCACGTGGTAACCCAACTCCACGTTTACACAGACACAGGCCAGCATCTGGTAAACCACATCCACGTTTGCACAGACACAGGCCTGTACCTGGAAACGCACCTCCACGTTTCCACAGACACAGGCCTGCACGTGGTAACCCACCTCGACGTTTACACAGACACAGGCCAGCACCTGGTAAACCACATCCACGTTTGCACAGACACAGGCCTGTACCTGGAAACGCACCTCCACATTTACACAGACACAGGCCTGCACCCGGTAACCCACCTCCACGTTTACACAGACACAGGCCTGCACATGGTGACCAACCTCCACGTTTCCACAGGCACAGGCCTGCACATGGTAAGCCACCTCGACGTTTACACAGACACAGGCCAGCACCTGGTAAACCACATCCACGTTTGCACAGACACAGGCCTGTACCTGGAAACGCACCTCCACATTTACACAGACACAGGCCTGCACCTTGTGACCCACCTCCACGTTTACACAGACACAGGCCTGCTCCTGGTAAACCACCTCAACATTTACATAGACACATGCCTGCACCTGGTGACCCACCTCCTCGTTTACACAGACACAGGCCTGCACGTGGTAACACACCTCCACGTTTACACAGACACAGGCCTGCACCTGGTAAACCACATCCACGTTTGCACAGACACAGGCCTGTACCTGGAAACGCACCTCCACATTTACACAGACACAGGCCTGCACCCGGTAACCCACCTCCACGTTTACACAGACACAGGCCTGCACATGGTAACCCACCTCGACGTTTACACAGACACAGGCCTGCACCTGGTAAACCACCTCCACATTTACACAGACACATGCCTGCACCTGGTGACCCACCTCAACGTTTACACAGACACAGGCCTGCACATGGTGACCCACCTCCACATTTCCACAGACACAGGCCTACACCAGGTAACCCACCTCCAGATTTACACAGACACAGGTCTGCACCTGGTAAAACACCTCCATGTTTACACAGACACATGCCTGCACCTGGTGACCCACCTCCACTTTTACACAGACACAGGCCTGGACCTGGTGACCAACCTCCATGTTTCCACAAGAACAGGCCTGCACCCAGTAACCCACCTCGATGTTAACACAGACACAGGCCTGCACCTGGTGACCCACCTCCACGTTTACACAGACACAGGCCTGCACCTGGTAAAACACCTCCACGTTTACACAGACACATGCCTGCACCTGGTGACCCACCTCCACGTTTACACAGACACAGGCCTGCACCTGGTGACCCACCTCCACGTTTCCACAGGAACAGGCCTACACCCAGTAACCCACCTCGATGTTAACAGAGACACAGGCCTGCACCTGGTGACCCACCTCCACATTTATACAGACACAGGCCTTCACCCGGAAACCCAGCTCCACGTTTACACAGACACAGGCCTGCACCTGGTAAACCACCTCCACATTTACACAGACACAGGCCTGCACATGGTGACCCACCTCCACATTTACACAGACACAGGCCTGCAACTGGTAACCCATTTCTACGTTTACACAGACTCAGGCCTGCACTTGGTAAACCACATCCACGTTTGCACAGACACAGGCCTGTACCTGGAAACGCACCTCCACGTTTACACAGACACAGGCCTGCACGTGGTAACCCACCTCGACGTTTACACAGACACAGGCCAGCACCTGGTAAACCACATCCACGTTTGCACAGACACAGGCCTGTACCTGGAAACGCACCTCCACATTTACACAGACACAGGCCTGCACCCGGTAACCCACCTCCACGTTTACACAGACACAGGCCTGCACATGGTGACCAACCTCCACATTTCCACAGGCACAGGCCTGCACCCAGTAACCCACCTCGATGTTTACACAGACACAGGCCTGCACCTGGTGACCCACCTCCACGTTTATACAGACACTGGCCTTCACCCAGTAACCCACCTCCACGTTTACACAGACACAAGCCTGCACTTGGTAACCGACCTCCACATTTACACAGACACAGGCCTGCACCTGGTAACCCACCTCCTCGTTTACACAGACACAAGCCTGCACCTGGTAACCCACCTCCAGATTTACACAGACACAGGCCTGCACCTGTTAAAACACCTCCACGTTTACACAGACACATGCCTGCACCTGGTGACCCACCTCCACGTTTACACAGACACAGGCCTGCACCTGGTGACCCACCTCCACGTTTCCACAGGAACAGGCCTGCACCCAGTAACCCACCTCGATGTTAACAGAGACACAGGCCTGCACCTGGTGACCCACCTCCACATTTATACAGACACAGGCCTTCACCCGGAAACCCAGCTCCACGTTTACACAGACACAGGCCTGCACCTGGTAAACCACCTCCACATTTACACAGACACATGCCTGCACCTGGTGACCCACCTCAACGTTTACACAGACACAGGCCTGCACATGGTGACCCACCTCCACATTTCCACAGACACAGGCCTTCACCCGGTAACCCACCTCCACATTTACACAGACACAGGCCTGCAACTGGTAACCCATTTCTACGTTTACACAGACTCAGGCCTGCACTTGGTAACCCACCTCCTCGTTTATACAGACAGAGGCCTGCACCTGGTGACTCACTTCCAATTATCCACAGACACAGGCCTTCACACAGTAACACACAGCCACGCTTCCACAGACACAGTCCTGCACGTGGTAACCCAACTCCACGTTTACACAGACACAGGCCAGCATCTGGTAAACCACATCCACGTTTGCACAGACACAGGCCTGTACCTGGAAACGCACCTCCACGTTTCCACAGACACAGGCCTGCACGTGGTAACCCACCTCGACGTTTACACAGACACAGGCCAGCACCTGGTAAACCACATCCACGTTTGCACAGACACAGGCCTGTACCTGGAAACGCACCTCCACATTTACACAGACACAGGCCTGCACCCGGTAACCCACCTCCACGTTTACACAGACACAGGCCTGCACATGGTGACCAACCTCCACGTTTCCACAGGCACAGGCCTGCACATGGTAAGCCACCTCGACGTTTACACAGACACAGGCCAGCACCTGGTAAACCACATCCACGTTTGCACAGACACAGGCCTGTACCTGGAAACGCACCTCCACATTTACACAGACACAGGCCTGCACCTTGTGACCCACCTCCACGTTTACACAGACACAGGCCTGCTCCTGGTAAACCACCTCAACATTTACATAGACACATGCCTGCACCTGGTGACCCACCTCCTCGTTTACACAGACACAGGCCTGCACGTGGTAACACACCTCCACGTTTACACAGACACAGGCCTGCACCTGGTAACCCACCTCCAGATTTACACAGACACAGGCCTGGACCTGGTAAAACACCTCCACGTTTACACAGACACAGGCCTGCACCCAGTAACCCACCTTGTCTTTTGCACAGACACAGGCCAGCACCTGGTAAACCACATCCACGTTTGCACAGACACAGGCCTGTACCTGGAAACGCACCTCCACATTTACACAGACACAGGCCTGCACCTTGTGACCCACCTCCACGTTTACACAGAAACAGGCCTGCTCCTGGTAAACCACCTCCACATTTACACAGACACATGCCTGCACCTGGTGACCCACCTCCTCGTTTACACAGACACAGGCCTGCACGTGGTAACACACCTCCACGTTTACACAGACAAAGGCCTGCACCTGGTAACCCACCTCCAGATTTACACAGGCACAGGCCTGCACCTGGTAAAACACCTCCACGTTTAAACAGACACATGCCTGAACTTGGTGACCCAACTCCACGTTTACACAGACACAGGCCTGCACCTGGTGACCCACCTCCACGTTTACACAGACACAGGCCTGCACATGGTGACCCACCTCCACATTTCCACAGACACAGGCCTTCACCCGCTAACCCACCTCCACATTTACACAGACACAGGCCTGCAACTGGTAACCCATTTCTACATTTACACAGACTCAGGCCTGCACTTGGTAACCCACCTCCTCGTTTATACAGACAGAGGCCTGCACCTGGTGACTCACTTCCACTTATCCACAGACACAGGCCTTCACCCAGTAACACACCTCCACGCTTCTACAGACACAGTCCTGCACGTGGTAACCCACCTCCACGTTTACACAGACACAGGCCAGCACCTGATAAACCACATCCACATTCGCACAGACACAGGCCTGTACCTGGAAACGCACCTCCACGTTTACACAGACACAGGCCTGCACGTTGTAACCCACCTCGACGTTTACACAGACACAGGCCAGCACCTGGTAAACCACATCCACGTTTGCACAGACACAGGCCTGTACCTGGAAACGCACCTCCACATTTACACAGACACAGGCCTGCACCCGGTAACCCACCTCCACGTTTACACAGACACAGGCCTGCACATGGTGACCAACCTCCACGTTTCCACAGGCACAGGACTGCACCCAGTAACCCACCTCGACGTTTACACAGACACAGACCTGCACCTGGTGACCCACTTCCACGTTTGCACAGGGACAGGCCTGCACCCAGTAACCCACCTCCATGTTTACACAGACACAGGCCTGCACCTGGTGACCCACCTCCTCGTTTACACAGACACAGGCCTGCACGTGGTAACACACCTCCACGTTTACACAGACACAGGCCTGCACCTGGTAAAACACCTCCACGTTTACACAGACACATGCCTGCACCTGGTGACCCACCTCCACGTTTACACAGACACATGCCTGCACCTGGTGACCCACCTCCACGTTTACACAGACACAGGCCTGCACCTGGTGACCCACCTCCACGTTTCCACAGGAACAGGCCTACACCCAGTAACCCACCTCGATGTTAACAGAGACACAGGCCTGCACCTGGTGACCCACCTCCACATTTATACAGACACAGGCCTTCACCCGGAAACCCAGCTCCACGTTTACACAGACACAGGCCTGCACATGGTGACCAACCTCCACGTTTCCACAGGCACAGGCCTGCACATGGTAAGCCACCTCGACGTTTACACAGACACAGGCCAGCACCTGGTAAACCACATCCACGTTTGCACAGACACAGGCCTGTACCTGGAAACGCACCTCCACATTTACACAGACACAGGCCTGCACCTTGTGACCCACCTCCACGTTTACACAGACACAGGCCTGCTCCTGGTAAACCACCTCAACATTTACATAGACACATGCCTGCACCTGGTGACCCACCTCCTCGTTTACACAGACACAGGCCTGCACGTGGTAACACACCTCCACGTTTACACAGACACAGGCCTGCACCTGGTAACCCACCTCCAGATTTACACAGACACAGGCCTGGACCTGGTAAAACACCTCCACATTTACACAGACACATGCCTGCACCTGGTGACCCACCTCCACGTTTACACAGACACAGGCCTGCACCCAGTAACCCACCTTGTCTTTTGCACAGACACAGGCCAGCACCTGGTAAACCACATCCACGTTTGCACAGACACAGGCCTGTACCTGGAAACGCACCTCCACATTTACACAGACACAGGCCTGCACCTTGTGACCCACCTCCACGTTTACACAGACACAGGCCTGCTCCTGGTAAACCACCTCCACATTTACACAGACACATGCCTGCACCTGGTGACCCACCTCCTCGTTTACACAGACACAGGCCTGCACGTGGTAACACACCTCCACGTTTACACAGACAAAGGCCTGCACCTGGTAACCCACCTCCAGATTTACACAGGCACAGGCCTGCACCTGGTAAAACACCTCCACGTTTAAACAGACACATGCCTGAACTTGGTGACCCACCTCCACGTTTACACAGACACAGGCCTGCACCTGGTGACCCACCTCCACGTTTACACAGACACAGGCCTGCACATGGTGACCCACCTCCACATTTCCACAGACACAGGCCTTCACCCGCTAACCCACCTCCACATTTACACAGACACAGGCCTGCAACTGGTAACCCATTTCTACATTTACACAGACTCAGGCCTGCACTTGGTAACCCACCTCCTCGTTTATACAGACAGAGGCCTGCACCTGGTGACTCACTTCCACTTATCCACAGACACAGGCCTTCACCCAGTAACACACCTCCACGCTTCTACAGACACAGTCCTGCACGTGGTAACCCACCTCCACGTTTACACAGACACAGGCCAGCACCTGATAAACCACATCCACATTCGCACAGACACAGGCCTGTACCTGGAAACGCACCTCCACGTTTACACAGACACAGGCCTGCACGTTGTAACCCACCTCGACGTTTACACAGACACAGGCCAGCACCTGGTAAACCACATCCACGTTTGCACAGACACAGGCCTGTACCTGGAAACGCACCTCCACATTTACACAGACACAGGCCTGCACCCGGTAACCCACCTCCACGTTTACACAGACACAGGCCTGCACATGGTGACCAACCTCCACGTTTCCACAGGCACAGGACTGCACCCAGTAACCCACCTCGACGTTTACACAGACACAGACCTGCACCTGGTGACCCACTTCCACGTTTGCACAGGGACAGGCCTGCACCCAGTAACCCACCTCCATGTTTACACAGACACAGGCCTGCACCTGGTGACCCACCTCCTCGTTTACACAGACACAGGCCTGCACGTGGTAACACACCTCCACGTTTACACAGACACAGGCCTGCACCTGGTAAAACACCTCCACGTTTACACAGACACATGCCTGCACCTGGTGACCCACCTCCACGTTTACACAGACACATGCCTGCACCTGGTGACCCACCTCCACGTTTACACAGACACAGGCCTGCACCTGGTGACCCACCTCCACGTTTCCACAGGAACAGGCCTACACCCAGTAACCCACCTCGATGTTAACAGAGACACAGGCCTGCACCTGGTGACCCACCTCCACATTTATACAGACACAGGCCTTCACCCGGAAACCCAGCTCCACGTTTACACAGACACAGGCCTGCACCTGGTAAACCACCTCCACATTTACACAGACACATGCCTGCACCTGGTGACCCACCTCAACGTTTACACAGACACAGGCCTGCAACTGGTAACCCATTTCTACGTTTACACAGACTCAGGCCTGCACTTGGTAAACCACATCCACGTTTGCACAGACACAGGCCTGTACCTGGAAACGAACCTCCACGTTTACACAGACACAGGCCTGCACGTGGTAACCCACCTCGACGTTTTCACAGACACAGGCCAGCACCTGGTAAACCACATCCACGTTTGCACAGACACAGGCCTGTACCTGGAAACGCACCTCCACATTTACACAGACACAGGCCTGCACCCGGTAACCCACCTCCACGTTTACACAGACACAGGCCTGCACATGGTGACCAACCTCCACATTTCCACAGGCACAGGCCTGCACCCAGTTACCCACCTCGATGTTTACACAGACACAGGCCTGAACCTGGTGACCCACCTCCACGTTTATACAGACACTGGCCTTCACCCAGTAACCCACCTCCACGTTTACACAGACACAAGCCTGCACTTGGTAAACGACCTCCACATTTACACAGACAAGGGCCTGCACCTGGTAACCCACCTCCTCGTTTACACAGACACAGGCCTGCACCTGGTAACACACCTCCAGATTTACACAGACACAGGCCTGCACCTGGTAAAACACCTCCACGTTTACACAGACACATGCCTGCACCTGGTGACCCACCTCCACGTTTACACAGACACAGGCCTGCACCTGGTGACCCACCTCCACGTTTCCACAGGAACAGGCCTGCACCCAGTAACCCACCTCGATGTTAACAGAGACACAGGCCTGCACCTGGTGACCCACCTCCACATTTATACAGACACAGGCCTTCACCCGGAAACCCAGCTCCACGTTTACACAGACACAGGCCTGCACCTGGTAAACCACCTCCACATTTACACAGACACATGCCTGCACCTGGTGACCCACCTCAACGTTTACACAGACACAGGCCTGCACATGGTGACCCACCTCCACATTTCCACAGACACAGGCCTTCAACCGGTAACCCACCTCCACATTTACACAGACACAGGCCTGCAACTGGTAACCCATTTCTACGTTTACACAGACTCAGGCCTGCACTTGGTAACCCACCTCCTCGTTTATACAGACAGAGGCCTGCACCTGGTGACTCACTTCCACTTATCCACAGACACAGGCCTTCACACAGTAACACACCGCCACGCTTCCACAGACACAGTCCTGCACGTGGTAACCCAACTCCACGTTTACACAGACACAGGCCAGCACCTGGTAAACCACATCCACGTTTGCACAGACACAGGCCTGTACCTGGAAACGCACCTCCACGTTTCCACAGACACAGGCCTGCACGTGGTAACCCACCTCGACGTTTACACAGACACAGGCCAGCACCTGGTAAACCACATCCACGTTTGCACAGACACAGGCCTGTACCTGGAAACGCACCTCCACATTTACACAGACACAGGCCTGCACCCGGTAACCCACCTCCACGTTTACACAGACACAGGCCTGCACATGGTGACCAACCTCCACGTTTCCACAGGCACAGGCCTGCACATGGTAACCCACCTCGACGTTTACACAGACACAGGCCAGCACCTGGTAAACCACATCCACATTTGCACAGACACAGGCCTGTACCTGGAAACGCACCTCCACATTTACACAGACACAGGCCTGCACCTTGTGACCCACCTCCACGTTTACACAGACACAGGCCTGCTCCTGGTAAACCACCTCAACATTTACACAGACACATGCCTGCACCTGGTGACCCACCTCCTCGTTTACACAGACACAGGCCTGCACGTGGTAACACACCTCCACGTTTACACAGACACAGGCCTGCACCTGGTAACCCACCTCCAGATTTACACAGACACAGGCCTGGACCTGGTAAAACACCTCCACGTTTACACAGACACATGCCTGCACCTGGTGACCCACCTCCACGTTTACACAGACACAGGCCTGCACCCAGTAACCCACCTTGTCTTTTACACAGACACAGGCCAGCACCTGGTAAACTACATCCACATTTACACAGACACAGGCCTGCACCTTGTGACCCACCTCCACGTTTACACAGACACAGGCCTGCTCCTGGTAAACCACCTCCACATTTACACAGACACATGCCTGCACCTGGTGACCCACCTCCTCGTTTACACAGACACAGGCCTGCACGTGGTAACACACCTCCACGTTTACTCAGACACAGGCCTGCACCTGGTAACCCACCTCCAGATTTACACAGACACAGGCCTGCACCTGGTAAAACACCTCCACGTTTAAACAGACACATGCCTGAACTTGGTGACCCACCTCCACGTTTACACAGACACAGGCCTGCACCTGGTGACCCACCTCCACGTTTCCACAGGAACAGGCCTGCACCCAGTAACCCACCTCGATGTTAACAGAGACACAGGCCTGCACCTGGTGACCCACCTCCACATTTATACAGACACAGGCCTTCACCCGGAAACCCAGCTCCACGTTTACACAGACACAGGCCTGCACCTGGTAAACCACCTCCACATTTACACAGACACATGCCTGCACCTGGTGACCCACCTCAACGTTTACACAGACACAGGCCTGCACATGGTGACCCACCTCCACATTTCCACAGACACAGGCCTTCACCCGCTAACCCACCTCCACATTTACACTGACACAGGCCTGCAACTGGTAACCCATTTCTACGTTTACACAGACTCAGGCCTGCACTTGGTAACCCACCTCCTCGTTTATACAGACAGAGGCCTGCACCTGGTGACTCACTTCCACTTATCCACAGACACAGGCCTTCACCCAGTAACACACCTCCACGCTTCTACAGACACAGTCCTGCACGTGGTAACCAACCTCCACGTTTACACAGACACAGGCCAGCACCTGATAAACCACATCCACGTTCGCACAGACACAGGCCTGTACCTGGAAACGCACCTCCACGTTTACACAGACACAGGCCTGCACGTGGTAACCCACCTCGACGTTTACACAGACACAGGCCAGCACCTGGTAAACCACATCCACGTTTGCACAGACACAGGCCTGTACCTGGAAACGCACCTCCACATTTACACAGGCACAGGCATGCACCTGGTGACCCACCTCCTCGTTTACACAGACACAGGCCTGCACGTGGTAACACACCTCCACGTTTACACAGACACAGGCCTGCACCTGGTAAAACACCTCCACGTTTACACAGACACATGCCTGCACCTGGTGACCCACCTCCACGTTTACACAGACACAGGCCTGCACCTGGTGACCCACCTCCACGTTTCCACAGGAACAGGCCTGCACCCAGTAACCCACCTCGATATTTACACATACACAGGCCTGCACATGGTGACCCACCTCCACATTTATACAGACACAGGCCTTCACCCAGTAACCCACCTCCACGTTTACACAGACACAAGCCTGCACTTGGTAACCGACCTCCACATTTACACAGACACAGGCCTGCACCTGGTGACCCACCTCCTCGTTTACACAGACACAGGCCTGCACCTGGTGACCCACTTCCACGTTTCCACAGGGACAGGCCTGCACCCAGTAACCCACCTCCATGTTTACACAGACACAGGCCTGCACCTTGTGACCCACCTCCACGTTTACACAGACACAGGCCTGCTCCTGGTAAACCACCTCCACATTTACACAGACACATGCCTGCACCTGGTGACCCACCTCCTCTTTTACACAGACACAGGCCTGCACGTGGTAACCCACCTCCACGTTTACACAGACACAGGCCTGCACCTGGTAACCCACCTCCAGATTTACACAGACACAGGCCTGCACCTGGTAAAACACCTCCACGTTTACACAGACACATGCCTGTACCTGGTGACCCACCTCCACGTTTACACAGACACAGGCCTGCACCTGGTGACCCACCTCCACGTTTCCACAGGAACAGGCCTGCACCCAGTAACCCACCTCGATGTTAACAGAGACACAGGCCTGCACCTGGTGACCCACCTCCACATTTATACAGACACAGGCCTTCACCCGGAAACCCAGCTCCACGTTTACACAGACACAGGCCTACACCTGGTAAACCACCTCCACATTTACACAGACACATGCCTGCACCTGGTGACCCACCTCAACGTTTACACAGACACAGGCCTGCACATGGTGACCCACCTCCACATTTCCACAGACACAGGCCTTCACCCGGTAACCCACCTCCACATTTACACAGACACAGGCCTGCAACTGGTAACCCATTTCTAGGTTTACACAGACTCAGGCCTGCACTTGGTAACCCACCTCCTCGTTTATACAGACAGAGGCCTGCACCTGGTGACTCACTTCCACTTATCCACAGACACAGGCCTTCACACAGTAACACACCGCCACGCTTCCACAGACACAGTCCTGCACGTGGTAACCCAACTCCACGTTTACACAGACACAGGCCAGCACCTGGTAAACCACATCCACGTTTGCACAGACACAGGCCTGTACCTGGAAATGCACCTCCACATTTCCACAGACACAGGCCTGCACGTGGTAACCCACCTCGACGTTTACACAGACACAGGCCAGCACCTGGTAAACCACATCCACGTTTGCACAGACACAGGCCTGTACCTGGAAACGCACCTCCACATTTACACAGACACAGGCCTGCACCCGGTAACCCACCTCCACGTTTACACAGACACAGGCCTGCACATGGTGACCAACCTCCACGTTTCCACAGGCACAGGCCTGCACCCAGTAACCCACCTCGACGTTTACACAGACACAGGCCAGCACCTGGTAAACCACATCCACGTTTGCACAGACACAGGCCTGTACCTGGAAACGCACCTCCACATTTACACAGACACAGGCCTGCACCTTGTGACCCACCTCCACGTTTACACAGACACAGGCCTGCTCCTGGTAAACCACCTCCACATTTACACAGACACATGCCTGCACCTGGTGACCCACCCCCTCGTTTACACAGACACAGGCCTGCACGTGGTAACACACCTCCACGTTTACACAGACACAGGCCTGCACCTGGTAACCCACCTCCAGATTTACACAGACACAGGCCTGGACCTGGTAAAAAACCTCCACGTTTACGCAGACACATGCCTGCACCTGGTGACCCACCTCCACGTTTACACAGACACAGGCCTGCACCCAGTAACCCACCTTGTCTTTTACACAGACACAGGCCAGCACCTGGTAAACCACATCCACGTTTGCACAGACACAGGCCTGTACCTGGAAACGCACCTCCACGTTTATACAGACACAGGCCTGCACGTGGTAACCCACCTCGACGTTTACACAGACACAGGCCAGCACCTGGTAAACCACATCCACGTTTGCACAGACACAGGCCTGTAACTGGAAACGCACCTCCACATTTACACAGACACAGGCCTGCACCCGGTAACCCACCTCCACGTTTACACAGACACAGGCCTGCACATGGTGACCAACCTCCACATTTCCACAGGCACAGGCCTGCACCCAGTAACCCACCTCGATGTTTACACAGACACAGGCCTGCACCTGGTGACCCACCTCCACGTTTATACAGACACTGGCCTTCACCCAGTAACCCACCTCCACGTTTACACAGACACAAGCCTGCACTTGGTAACCGACCTCCACATTTACACAGACACAGGCCTGCACCTGGTAACCCACCTCCTTGTTTACACAGACACAGGCCTGCACCTGGTGACCCACTTCCACGTTTGCACAGGGACAGGCCTGCACGCAGTAACCCACCTCCATGTTTACACAGACACAGGCCTGCACCTTGTGACCCACCACCACGTTTACACAGACACAGGCCTGCACCTGGTAAACCACCTCCACATTTACATAGACACATGCCTGCACCTGGTGACCCACCTCCACATTTACACAGACACAGGCCTGCACATGGCGACCCACTCCACTTTTCCACAGGCACAGGCCTGCACCCAGTAACCCACCTCGATGATTACACAGACACAGGCCTGCACCTGGTGACCACCTCCACGTTTACACAGACACAAGCCTGCACTTGGTAACCGACCTCCACATTTACACAGACACAGGCCTGCACCTGGTAACCCACCTCCTCGTTTACACAGACACAGGCCTGCAACTGGTGACCCACCTCCAGATTTACACAGACACAGGCCTGCACCTGGTAAAACACCTCCACGTTTACACAGACACATGCCTGCACCTGGTGACCCACATCCACGTTTACACAGACACAGGCCTGCACCTGGTGACCCACCTCCACGTTTCCACAGGAACAGGCCTGCACCCAGTAACCCACCTCGATGTTAACAGAGACACAGGCCTGCACCTGGTGACCCACCTCCACATTTATACAGACACAGGCCTTCACCCGGAAACCCAGCTCCACGTTTACACAGACACAGGCCTACACCTGGTAAACCACCTCCACATTTACACAGACACATGCCTGCACCTGGTGACCCACCTCAAAGTTTACACAGACACAGGCCTGCACATGGTGACCCACCTCCACATTTCCACAGACACAGGCCTTCACCCGCTAACCCACCTCCACATTTACACTGACACAGGCCTGCAACTGGTAACCCATTTCTACGTTTACACAGACTCAGGCCTGCACTTGGTAACCCACCTCCTCGTTTATACAGACAGAGGCCTGCACCTGGTGACTCACTTCCACTTATCCACAGACACAGGCCTTCACACAGTAACACACCGCCACGCTTCCACAGACACAGTCCTGCACGTGGTAACCCAACTCCACGTTTACACAGACACAGGCCAGCACCTGGTAAACCACATCCACGTTTGCACAGACACAGGCCTGTACCTGGAAATGCACCTCCACGTTTCCACAGACACAGGCCTGCACGTGGTAACCCACCTCGACGTTTACACAGACACAGGCCTGCAACTGGTAACCCATTTCTAGGTTTACACAGACTCAGGCCTGCACTTGGTAACCCACCTCCTCGTTTATACAGACAGAGGCCTGCACCTGGTGACTCACTTCCACTTATCCACAGACACAGGCCTTCACACAGTAACACACCGCCACGCTTCCACAGACACAGTCCTGCACGTGGTAACCCAACTCCACGTTTACACAGACACAGGCCAGCACCTGGTAAACCACATCCACGTTTGCACAGACACAGGCCTGTACCTGGAAATGCACCTCCACATTTCCACAGACACAGGCCTGCACGTGGAAACCCACCTCGACGTTTACACAGACACAGGCCAGCACCTGGTAAACCACATCCACGTTTGCACAGACACAGGCCTGTACCTGGAAACGCACCTCCACATTTACACAGACACAGGCCTGCACCCGGTAACCCACCTCCACGTTTACACAGACACAGGCCTGCACATGGTGACCAACCTCCACGTTTCCACAGGCACAGGCCTGCACCCAGTAACCCACCTCGACGTTTACACAGACACAGGCCAGCACCTGGTAAACCACATCCACGTTTGCACAGACACAGGCCTGTACCTGGAAACGCACCTCCACATTTACACAGACACAGGCCTGCACCTTGTGACCCACCTCCACGTTTACACAGACACAGGCCTGCTCCTGGTAAACCACCTCCACATTTACACAGACACATGCCTGCACCTGGTGACCCACCCCCTCGTTTACACAGACACAGGCCTGCACGTGGTAACACACCTCCACGTTTACACAGACACAGGCCTGCACCTGGTAACCCACCTCCAGATTTACACAGACACAGGCCTGGACCTGGTAAAACACCTCCACGTTTACACAGACACATGCCTGCACCTGGTGACCCACCTCCACGTTTACACAGACACAGGCCTGCACCCAGTAACCCACCTTGTCTTTTACACAGACACAGGCCAGCACCTGGTAAACCACATCCACGTTTGCACAGACACAGGCCTGTACCTGGAAACGCACCTCCACGTTTACACAGACACAGGCCTGCACGTGGTAACCCACCTCGACGTTTACACAGACACAGGCCAGCACCTGGTAAACCACATCCACGTTTGCACAGACACAGGCCTGTAACTGGAAACGCACCTCCACATTTACACAGACACAGGCCTGCACCCGGTAACCCACCTCCACGTTTACACAGACACAGGCCTGCACATGGTGACCAACCTCCACATTTCCACAGGCACAGGCCTGCACCCAGTAACCCACCTCGATGTTTACACAGACACAGGCCTGCACCTGGTGACCCACCTCCACGTTTATACAGACACTGGCCTTCACCCAGTAACCCACCTCCACGTTTACACAGACACAAGCCTGCACTTGGTAACCGACCTCCACATTTACACAGACACAGGCCTGCACCTGGTAACCCACCTCCTTGTTTACACAGACACAGGCCTGCACCTGGTGACCCACTTCCACGTTTGCACAGGGACAGGCCTGCACGCAGTAACCCACCTCCATGTTTACACAGACACAGGCCTGCACCTTGTGACCCACCACCACGTTTACACAGACACAGGCCTGCACCTGGTAAACCACCTCCACATTTACATAGACACATGCCTGCACCTGGTGACCCACCTCCACATTTACACAGACACAGGCCTGCACATGGCGACCCACTCCACTTTTCCACAGGCACAGGCCTGCACCCAGTAACCCACCTCGATGATTACACAGACACAGGCCTGCACCTGGTGACCACCTCCACGTTTACACAGACACAAGCCTGCACTTGGTAACCGACCTCCACATTTACACAGACACAGGCCTGCACCTGGTAACCCACCTCCTCGTTTACACAGACACAGGCCTGCACCTGGTGACCCACCTCCAGATTTACACAGACACAGGCCTGCACCTGGTAAAACACCTCCACGTTTACACAGACACATGCCTGCACCTGGTGACCCACCTCCACGTTTACACAGACACAGGCCTGCACCTGGTGACCCACCTCCACGTTTCCACAGGAACAGGCCTGCACCCAGTAACCCACCTCGATGTTAACAGAGACACAGGCCTGCACCTGGTGACCCACCTCCACATTTATACAGACACAGGCCTTCACCCGGAAACCCAGCTACACGTTTACACAGACACAGGCCTACACCTGGTAAACCACCTCCAGATTTACACAGACACATGCCTGCACCTGGTGACCCACCTCAAAGTTTACACAGACACAGGCCTGCACATGGTGACCCACCTCCACATTTCCACAGACACAGGCCTTCACCCGGTAACCCACCTCCACATTTACACAGACACAGGCCTGCAACTGGTAACCCATTTCTAGGTTTACACAGACTCAGGCCTGCACTTGGTAACCCACCTCCTCGTTTATACAGACAGAGGCCTGCACCTGGTGACTCACTTCCACTTATCCACAGACACAGGCCTTCACACAGTAACACACCGCCACGCTTCCACAGACACAGTCCTGCACGTGGTAACCCAACTCCACGTTTACACAGACACAGGCCAGCACCTGGTAAACCACATCCACGTTTGCACAGACACAGGCCTGTACCTGGAAATGCACCTCCACGTTTCCACAGACACAGGCCTGCACGTGGTAACCCACCTCGACGTTTACACAGACACAGGCCAGCACCTGGTAAACCACATCCACGTTTGCACAGACACAGGCCTGTACCTGGAAACGCACCTCCACATTTACACAGACACAGGCCTGCACCCGGTAACCCACCTCCACGTTTACACAGACACAGGCCTGCACATGGTGACCAACCTCCACGTTTCCACAGGCACAGGCCTGCACCCAGTAACCCACCTCGACGTTTACACAGACACAGGCCAGCACCTGGTAAACCACATCCACGTTTGCACAGACACAGGCCTGTACCTGGAAACGCACCTCCACATTTACACAGACACAGGCCTGCACCTTGTGACCCACCTCCACGTTTACACAAACACAGGCCTGCTCCTGGTAAACCACCTCCACATTTACACAGACACATGCCTGCACCTGGTGACCCACCCCCTCGTTTACACAGACACAGGCCTGCACGTGGTAACACACCTCCACGTTTACACAGACACAGGCCTGCACCTGGTAACCCACCTCCAGATTTACACAGACACAGGCCTGGACCTGGTAAAACACCTCCACGTTTACACAGACACATGCCTGCACCTGGTGACCCACCTCCACGTTTACACAGACACAGGCCTGCACCCAGTAACCCACCTTGTCTTTTACACAGACACAGGCCAGCACCTGGTAAACCACATCCACGTTTGCACAGACACAGGCCTGTACCTGGAAACGCACCTCCACGTTTACACAGACACAGGCCTGCACGTGGTAACCCACCTCGACGTTTACACAGACACAGGCCAGCACCTGGTAAACCACATCCACGTTTGCACAGACACAGGCCTGTAACTGGAAACGCACCTCCACATTTACACAGACACAGGCCTGCACCCGGTAACCCACCTCCACGTTTACACAGACACAGGCCTGCACATGGTGACCAACCTCCACATTTCCACAGGCACAGGCCTGCACCCAGTAACCCACCTCGATGTTTACACAGACACAGGCCTGCACCTGGTGACCCACCTCCACGTTTATACAGACACTGGCCTTCACCCAGTAACCCACCTCCACGTTTACACAGACACAAGCCTGCACTTGGTAACCGACCTCCACATTTACACAGACACAGGCCTGCACCTGGTAACCCACCTCCTTGTTTACACAGACACAGGCCTGCACCTGGTGACCCACTTCCACGTTTGCACAGGGACAGGCCTGCACGCAGTAACCCACCTCCATGTTTACACAGACACAGGCCTGCACCTTGTGACCCACCACCACGTTTACACAGACACAGGCCTGCACCTGGTAAACCACCTCCACATTTACATAGACACATGCCTGCACCTGGTGACCCACCTCCACATTTACACAGACACAGGCCTGCACATGGCGACCCACTCCACTTTTCCACAGGCACAGGCCTGCACCCAGTAACCCACCTCGATGTTTACACAGACACAGGCCTGCACCTGGTGACCCACCTCCACGTTTACACAGACACAAGCCTGCACTTGGTAACCGACCTCCACATTTACACAGACACAGGCCTGCACCTGGTAACCCACCTCCTCGTTTACACAGACACAGGCCTGCACCTGGTGACCCACTTCTACGTTTCCACAGGGACAGCCCTGCACCCAGTAACCCACCTCCATGATTACACAGACACAGGTCTGCACCTTGTGACCCACCTCCACGTTTACACAGACACAGGCCTGCACCTGGTAAACCACCTCAACATTTACACAGACACATCCCTGCACCTGGTGACCCACCTCCACATTTACACAGACACAGGCCTGCACATGGCGACCCACCTCCACTTTTCCACAGGCACAGGCCTCCACCCAGTAACCCACCTCGATGTTTACTCAGACACAGGCCTGCACATGGTGACCCACCTCCACATTTATACAGACACAGGCCTTCACCCAGTAACCCACCTCCACGTTTACACAGACACAAGCCTGCACTTGGTAACCGACCTCCACATTTACACAGACACAGGCCTGCACCTGGTGACCCACCTCCTCGTTTACACAGACACAGGCCTGCACCTGGTGACCCACTTCCACGTTTCCTCAGGGACAGGCCTGCACCCAGTAACCCACCTCCATGTTTACACAGACACAGGCCTGCACCTTGTGACCCACCTCCACGTTTACACAGACACAGGCCTGCTCCTGGTAAACCACCTCCACATTTACACAGACACATGCCTGCACCTGGTGACCAACCTCCTCGTTTACACAGACACAGGCCTGCACGTG
Source organism: Hypanus sabinus (assembly GCF_030144855.1). Taxonomy (NCBI): domain Eukaryota; kingdom Metazoa; phylum Chordata; class Chondrichthyes; order Myliobatiformes; family Dasyatidae; genus Hypanus; species Hypanus sabinus. The sequence goes on along the minus strand of NC_082721.1, from coordinate 57,822,075 downwards.
GTAACCCACCTCCACGTTTACACAGACACAGGCCTGCACCTGGTAACCCACCTCCAGATTTACACAGACACATGCCTGCACCTGGTGACCCACCTCCACGTTTACACAGACACAGGCCTACACCCAGTAACCCACCTTGTCTTTTACACAGACATAGGCCAGCACCTGGTAAACCACATCCACGTTTGCACAGACACAGGCCTGGACCTGGAAACGCACCTCCACTTTTACACAGACACAGGCCTGCACGTGGTAACCCACCTCGACGTTTACACAGACACAGGCCAGCACCTGGTAAACCACATCCACGTTTGCACAGACACAGGCCTGTACCTGGAAACGCACCTCCACATTTACACAGACACAGGCCTGCACCTGGTAACCCACCTCCTCGTTTACACAGACACAGGCCTGCACCTGGTGACCCACTTCTACGTTTCCACAGGGACAGCCCTGCACCCAGTAACCCACCTCCATGATTACACAGACACAGGTCTGCACCTTGTGACCCACCTCCACGTTTACACAGACACAGGCCTGCACCTGGTAAACCACCTCAACATTTACACAGACACATCCCAGCACCTGGTGACCCACCTCCACATTTACACAGACACAGGCCTGCACCCGGTAACCCACCTCCACGTTTACACAGACACAGGCCTGCACATGGTGACCAACCTCCACATTTCCACAGGCACAAGCCTGCACCCAGTAACCCACCTCTATGTTTACACAGACACAGGCCTGCACCTGGTGACCCACCTCCACGTTTATACAGACACTGGCCTTCACCCAGTAACCCACCTCCACGTTTACACAGACACAAGCCTGCACTTGGTAACCGACCTCCACATTTACACAGACACAGGCCTGCACCTGGTAACCCACCTCCTCGTTTACACAGACACAGGCCTGCACCTGGTGACCCACTTCCACGTTTGCACAGGGACAGGCCTGCACGCAGTAACCCACCTCCATGTTTACACAGACACAGGCCTGCACCTTGTGACCCACCACCACGTTTACACAGACACAGGCCTGCACCTGGTAAACCACCTCCACATTTACATAGACACATGCCTGCACCTGGTGACCCACCTCCACATTTACACAGACACAGGCCTGCACATGGCGACCCACTCCACTTTTCCACAGGCACAGGCCTGCACCCAGTAACCCACCTCGATGTTTACACAGACACAGGCCTGCACCTGGTGACCCACCTCCACGTTTACACAGACACAAGCCTGCACTTGGTAACCGACCTCCACATTTACACAGACACAGGCCTGCACCTGGTAACCCACCTCCTCGTTTACACAGACACAGGCCTGCACCTGGTGACCCACTTCTACGTTTCCACAGGGACAGCCCTGCACCCAGTAACCCACCTCCATGATTACACAGACACAGGTCTGCACCTTGTGACCCACCTCCACGTTTACACAGACACAGGCCTGCACCTGGTAAACCACCTCAACATTTACACAGACACATCCCTGCACGTGGTGACCCACCTCCACATTTACACAGACACAGGCCTGCACATGGCGACCCACCTCCACTTTTCCACAGGCACAGGCCTCCACCCAGTAACCCACCTCGATGTTTACTCAGACACAGGCCTGCACATGGTGACCCACCTCCACATTTATACAGACACAGGCCTTCACCCAGTAACCCACCTCCACGTTTACACAGACACAAGCCTGCACTTGGTAACCGACCTCCACATTTACACAGACACAGGCCTGCACCTGGTGACCCACCTCCTCGTTTACACAGACACAGGCCTGCACCTGGTGACCCACTTCCACGTTTCCACAGGGACAGGCCTGCACCCAGTAACCCACCTCCATGTTTACACAGACACAGGCCTGCACCTTGTGACCCACCTCCACGTTTACACAGACACAGGCCTGCTCCTGGTAAACCACCTCCACATTTACACAGACACATGCCTGCACCTGGTGACCCACCTCCTCGTTTACACAGACACAGGCCTGCACGTGGTAACCCACCTCCACGTTTACACAGACACAGGCCTGCACCTGGTAACCCACCTCCAGATTTACACAGACACAGGCCTGCACCTGGTAAAACACCTCCACGTTTACACAGACACATGCCTGCACCTGGTGACCCACCTCCACGTTTACACAGACACATGCCTGCACCTTGTGACCCACCTCCACGTTTACACAGACACAGACCTGCTCCTGGTAAACCACCTCCACATTTACACAGACACATGCCTGCACCTGGTGACCCACCTCCTCGTTTACACAGACACAGGCCTGCACGTGGTAACCCACCTCCACGTTTACACAGACACAGGCCTGCACCTGGTTACCCACCTCCAGATTTACACAGACACAGGCCTCCACCTGGTAAAACACCTCCACGTTTACACAGGCACATGCCTGCACCTGGTGACCCACCTGCACGTTTACACAGACACAGGCCTGCACCTGGTGACCCACCTCCACGTTTCCACAGGAACAGGCCTGCACCCAGTAACCCACCTCGATGTTAACAGAGACACAGGCCTGCACCTGGTGACCCACCTCCTCGTTTACACAGACACAGGCCTGCACGTGGTAACACACCTCCACGTTTACACAGACACAGGCCTGCACCTGGTAAAACACCTCCACGTTTACACAGACACATGCCTGCACCTGGTGACCCACCTCCACGTTTACACAGACACAGGCCTGCACCTGGTGACCCACCTCCACGTTTCCACAGGAACAGGCTTGCACCCAGTAACCCACCTCGATGTTTACACATACACAGGCCTGCACATGGTGACCCACCTCCACATTTATACAGACACAGGCCTTCACCCAGTAACCCACCTCCACGTTTACACAGACACAAGCCTGCACTTGGTAACCGACCTCCACATTTACACAGACACAGGCCTGCACCTGGTGACCCACCTCCTCGTTTACACAGACACAGGCCTGCACCTGGGGACCCACTTCCACGTTTCCACAGGGACAGGCCTGCACCTTGTGACCCACCTCCACGTTTACACAGACACAGGCCTGCTCCTGGTAAACCACCTCCACATTTACACAGACACATGCCTGCACCTGGTGACCCACTTCCTCGTTTACACAGACACAGGCCTGCACGTGGTAACCCACCTCCACGTTTACACAGACACAGGCCTGCATCTGGTAACCCACCTCCAGATTTACACAGACACAGGCCTGCACCTGGTAAAACACCTCCACGTTTACACAGACACATGCCTGCACCTTGTGACCCACCTCCACGTTTACACAGACACAGGCCTGCACCTGGTGACCCACCTCCACGTTTCCACAGGAACAGGCCTGCACCCAGTAACCCACCTCGATGTTAACAGAGACACAGGCCTGCACCTGGTGACCCACCTCCACATTTATACAGACACAGGCCTTCACCCGGAAACCCAGCTCCACGTTTACACAGACACAGGCCTACACCTGGTAAACCACCTCCACATTTACACAGACACATGCCTGCACCTGGTGACCCACCTCAACGTTTACACAGACACAGGCCTGCACATGGTGACCCACCTCCACATTTCCACAGACACAGGCCTTCACCCGGTAACCCACCTCCACATTTACACAGACACAGGCCTGCAACTGGTAACCCATTTCTAGGTTTACACAGACTCAGGCCTGCACTTGGTAACCCACCTCCTCGTTTATACAGACAGAGGCCTGCACCTGGTGACTCACTTCCACTTATCCACAGACACAGGCCTTCACACAGTAACACACCGCCACGCTTCCACAGACACAGTCCTGCACGTGGTAACCCAACTCCACGTTTACACAGACACAGGCCAGCACCTGGTAAACCACATCCACGTTTGCACAGACACAGGCCTGTACCTGGAAATGCACCTCCACGTTTCCACAGACACAGGCCTGCACGTGGTAACCCAACTCGACGTTTACACAGACACAGGCCAGCACCTGGTAAACCACATCCACGTTTGCACAGACACAGGCCTGTACCTGGAAACGCACCTCCACATTTACACAGACACAGGCCTGCACCCGGTAACCCACCTCCACGTTTACACAGACACAGGCCTGCACATGGTGACCAACCTCCACGTTTCCACAGGCACAGGCCTGCACCCAGTAACCCACCTCGACGTTTACACAGACACAGGCCAGCACCTGGTAAACCACATCCACGTTTGCACAGACACAGGCCTGTACCTGGAAACGCACCTCCACATTTACACAGACACAGGCCTGCACCATGTGACCCACCTCCACGTTTACACAGACACAGGCCTGCTCCTGGTAAACCACCTCCACATTTACACAGACACATGCCTGCACCTGGTGACCCACCCCCTCGTTTACACAGACACAGGCCTGCACGTGGTAACACACCTCCACGTTTACACAGACACAGGCCTGCACCTGGTAACCCACCTCCAGATTTACACAGACACAGGCCTGGACCTGGTAAAACACCTCCACGTTTACACAGACACATGCCTGCACCTGGTGACCCACCTCCACGTTTACACAGACACAGGCCTGCACCCAGTAACCCACCTTGTCTTTTACACAGACACAGGCCAGCACCTGGTAAACCACATCCACGTTTGCACAGACACAGGCCTGTACCTGGAAACGCACCTCCACGTTTCCACAGACACAGGCCTGCACGTGGTAACCCACCTCGACGTTTACACAGACACAGGCCAGCACCTGGTAAACCACATCCACGTTTGCACAGACACAGGCCTGTAACTGGAAACGCACCTCCACATTTACACAGACACAGGCCTGCACCAGGTAACCCACCTCCACGTTTACACAGGCACAGGCCTGCACCCAGTAACCCACCTCGATGTTTACACAGACACAGGCCTGCACCTGGTGACCCACCTCCACGTTTATACAGACACTGGCCTTCACCCAGTAACCCACCTCCACGTTTACACAGACACAAGCCTGCACTTGGTAACCGACCTCCACATTTACACAGACACAGGCCTGCACCTGGTAACCCACCTCCTTGTTTACACAGACACAGGCCTGAACCTGGTGACCCACTTCCACGTTTGCACAGGGACAGGCCTGCACGCAGTAACCCACCTCCATGTTTACACAGACACAGGCCTGCACCTTGTGACCCACCACCACGTTTACACAGACACAGGCCTGCACCTGGTAAACCACCTCCACATTTACATAGACACATGCCTGCACCTGGTGACCCACCTCCAGATTTACACAGACACAGGCCTGCACATGGCGACCCACTCCACTTTTCCACAGGCACAGGCCTGCACCCAGTAACCCACCTCGATGTTTACACAGACACAGGCCTGCACCTGGTGACCCACCTCCACGTTTACACAGACACAAGCCTGCACTTGGTAACCGACCTCCACATTTACACAGACACAGGCCTGCACCTGGTAACCCACCTCCTCGTTTACACAGACACAGGCCTGCACCTGGTGACCCACTTCTACGTTTCCACAGGGACAGCCCTGCACCCAGTAACCCACCTCCATGATTACACAGACACAGGTCTGCACCTTGTGACCCTCCTCCACGTTTACACAGACACAGGCCTGCACCTGGTAAACTACCTCCACATTTACACAGACACATGCCTGCACCTGGTGACCCACCTCCACATTTACACAGACACATGCCTGCACCTGGTAACCCACCTCCTCGTTTACACAGGCACAGGCCTGCACCTGGTGACTCACTTCCACGTTTCCACAGGCACAGGCCTGCACCCAGTAACCCACCTCCACGTTTACACAGACACATGCCTGCACCTGGTGACCCACCTCCTCGTTTACACAGACACAGGCCTGCACCTGGTGACCCACTTCCACGTTTCCACAGGGACAGGCCTGCACCCAGTAACCCACCTCCATGTTTACACAGACACAGGCCTGCACCTTGTGACCCACCTCCACGTTTACACAGACACAGGCCTGCTCCTGGTAAACCACCTCCACATTTACACAGACACATGCCTGCACCTGGTGACCCACCTCCTCGTTTACACAGACACAGGCCTGCACGTGGTAACCCACCTCCACGTTTACACAGACACAGGCCTGCACCTGGTAACCCACCTCCAGATTTACACAGACACAGGCCTGCACCTGGTAAAACACCTCCACGTGTACACAGACACATGCCTGTACCTGGTGACCCACCTCCACGTTTACACAGACACATGCCTGCACCTTGTGACCCACCTCCACGTTTACACAGACACAGGCCTGCTCCTGGTAAACCACCTCCACATTTACACAGACACATGCCTGCACCTGGTGACCCACCTCCTCGTTTACACAGACACAGGCCTGCACGTGGTAACCCACCTCAACGTTTACACAGACACAGGCCTGCACCTGGTTACCCACCTCCAGATTTACACAGACACAGGCCTCCACCTGGTAAAACACCTCCACGTTTACACAGGCACATGCCTGCACCTGGTGACCCAGCTCCACGTTTACACAGACACAGGCCTGCACCTGGTGACCCACCTCCACGTTTCCACAGGAACAGGCCTGCACCCAGTAACCCACCTCGATGTTAACAGAGACACAGGCCTGCACCTGGTGACCCACCTCCTCGTTTACACAGACACAGGCCTGCACGTGGTAACACACCTCCACGTTTACACAGACACAGGCCTGCACCTGGTAACCCACCTCCAGATTTACACAGACACAGGCCTGGACCTGGTAAAACACCTCCACGTTTACACAGACACATGCCTGCACCTGGTGACCCACCTCCACGTTTACACAGACACAGGCCTGCACCCAGTAACCCACCTTGTCTTTTACACAGACACAGGCCAGCACCTGGTAAACCACATCCACGTTTGCACAGACACGGGCCTGTACCTGGAAACGCACCTCCACGTTTACACAGACACAGGCCTGCACGTGGTAACCCACCTCGATGTTTACACAGACACAGGCCAGCACCTGGTAAACCACATCCACGTTTGCACAGACACAGGCCTGTACCTGGAAACGCACCTCCACATTTACACAGACACAGGCCTGCACCCGGTAACCCACCTCCACGTTTACACAGACACAGGCCTGCACATGGTGACCAACCTCCTCATTTCCACAGGCACAGGCCTGCACCCAGTAACCCACCTCGATGTTTACACAGACACAGGCCTGCACCTGGTGACCCACCTCCACGTTTATACAGACACTGGCCTTCACCCAGTAACCCACCTCCACGTTTACACAGACACAAGCCTGCACTTGGTAACCGACCTCCACATTTACACAGACACAGGCCTGCACCTGGTAACCCACCTCCTCGTTTACACAGACACAGGCCTGCACCTGGTGACCCACTTCCACGTTTGCACAGGGACAGGCCTGCACGCAGTAACCCACCTCCATGTTTACACAGACACAGGCCTGCACCTTGTGACCCACCACCACGTTTACACAGACACAGGCCTGCACCTGGTAAACCACCTCCACATTTACATAGACACATGCCTGCACCTGGTGACCCACCTCCACATTTACACAGACACAGGCCTGCACATGGCGACCCACTCCACTTTTCCACAGGCACAGGCCTGCACCCAGTAACCCACCTCGATGTTTACACAGACACAGGCCTGCACCTGGTGACCCACCTCCACGTTTACACAGACACAAGCCTGCACTTGGTAACCGACCTCCACATTTACACAGATACAGGCCTGCACCTGGTAACCCACCTCCTCGTTTACACAGACACAGGCCTGCACCTGGTGACCCACTTCTACGTTTCCACAGGGACAGCCCTGCACCCAGTAACCCACCTCCATGATTACACAGACACAGGTCTGCACCTTGTGACCCACCTCCACGTTTACACAGACACAGGCCTGCACCTGGTAAACCACCTCAACATTTACACAGACACATCCCTGCACCTGGTGACCCACCTCCACGTTTACACAGACACAGGCCTGCACATGGCGACCCACCTCCACTTTTCCACAGGCACAGGCCTCCACCCAGTAACCCACCTCGATGTTTACTCAGACACAGGCCTGCACATGGTGACCCACCTCCACATTTATACAGACACAGGCCTTCACCCAGTAACCCACCTCCACGTTTACACAGACACAAGCCTGCACTTGGTAACCGACCTCCACATTTACACAGACACAGGCCTGCACCTGGTGACCCACCTCCTCGTTTACACAGACACAGGCCTGCACCTGGTGACCCACTTCCACGTTTCCACAGGGACAGGCCTGCACCCAGTAACCCACCTCCATGTTTACACAGACACAGGCCTGCACCTTGTGACCCACCTCCACGTTTACACAGACACAGGCCTGCTCCTGGTAAACCACCTCCACATTTACACAGACACATGCCTGCACCTGGTGACCCACCTCCTCGTTTACACAGACACAGGCCTGCACGTGGTAACCCACCTCCACGTTTACACAGACACAGGCCTGCACCTGGTAACCCACCTCCAGATTTACACAGACACAGGCCTGCACCTGGTAAAACACCTCCACGTTTACACAGACACATGCCTGCACCTGGTGACCCACCTCCACGTTTACACAGACACATGCCTGCACCTTGTGACCCACCTCCACGTTTACACAGACACAGGCCTGCTCCTGGTAAACCACCTCCACATTTACACAGACACATGCCTGCACCTGGTGACCCACCTCCTCGTTTACACAGACACAGGCCTGCACGTGGTAACCCACCTCCACGTTTACACAGACACAGGCCTGCACCTGGTTACCCACCTCCAGATTTACACAGACACAGGCCTCCACCTGGTAAAACACCTCCACGTTTACACAGGCACATGCCTGCACCTGGTGACCCACCTCCAAGTTTACACAGACACAGGCCTGCACCTGGTGACCCACCTCCACGTTTCCACAGGAACAGGCCTGCACCCAGAAACCCACCTCGATGTTAACAGAGACACAGGCCTGCACCTGGTGACCCACCTCCTCGTTTACACAGACACAGGCCTGCACGTGGTAACACACCTCCACGTTTACACAGACACAGGCCTGCACCTGGTAACCCACCTCCAGATTTACACAGACACAGGCCTGGACCTGGTAAAACACCTCCACGTTTACACAGACACATGCCTGCACCTGGTGACCCACCTCCACGTTTACACAGACACAGGCCTGCACCCAGTAACCCACCTTGTCTTTTACACAGACACAGGCCAGCACCTGGTAAACCACATCCACTTTTGCACAGACACGGGCCTGTACCTGGAAACGCACCTCCACGTTTACACAGACACAGGCCTGCACGTGGTAACCCACCTCGATGTTTACACAGACACAGGCCAGCACCTGGTAAACCACATCCACGTTTGCACAGACACAGGCCTGTACCTGGAAACGCACCTCCACATTTACACAGACACAGGCCTGCACCCGGTAACCCACCTCCACGTTTACACAGACACAGGCCTGCACATGGTGACCAACCTCCACATTTCCACAGGCACAGGCCTGCACCCAGTAACCCACCTCGATGTTTACACAGACACAGGCCTGCACCTGGTGACCCACCTCCACGTTTATACAGACACTGGCCTTCACCCAGTAACCCACCTCCACGTTTACACAGACACAAGCCTGCACTTGGTAACCGACCTCCACATTTACACAGACACAGGCCTGCACCTGGTAACCCACCTCCTCGTTTACACAGACACAGGCCTGCACCTGGTGACCCACTTCCACGTTTGCACAGGGACAGGCCTGCACGCAGTAACCCACCTCCATGTTTACACAGACACAGGCCTGCACCTTGTGACCCACCACCACGTTTACACAGACACAGGCCTGCACCTGGTAAACCACCTCCACATTTACATAGACACATGCCTGCACCTGGTGACCCACCTCCACATTTACACAGACACAGGCCTGCACATGGCGACCCACTCCACTTTTCCACAGGCACAGGCCTGCACCCAGTAACCCACCTCGATGTTTACACAGACACAGGCCTGCACCTGGTGACCCACCTCCACGTTTACACAGACACAAGCCTGCACTTGGTAACCGACCTCCACATTTACACAGATACAGGCCTGCACCTGGTAACCCACCTCCTCGTTTACACAGACACAGGCCTGCACCTGGTGACCCACTTCTACGTTTCCACAGGGACAGCCCTGCACCCAGTAACCCACCTCCATGATTACACAGACACAGGTCTGCACCTTGTGACCCACCTCCACGTTTACACAGACACAGGCCTGCACCTGGTAAACCACCTCAACATTTACACAGACACATCCCTGCACCTGGTGACCCACCTCCACATTTACACAGACACAGGCCTGCACATGGCGACCCACCTCCACTTTTCCACAGGCACAGGCCTCCACCCAGTAACCCACCTCGATGTTTACTCAGACACAGGCCTGCACATGGTGACCCACCTCCACATTTATACAGACACAGGCCTTCACCCAGTAACCCACCTCCACGTTTACACAGACACAAGCCTGCACTTGGTAACCGACCTCCACATTTACACAGACACAGGCCTGCACCTGGTGACCCACCTCCTCGTTTACACAGACACAGGCCTGCACCTGGTGACCCACTTCCACGTTTCCACAGGGACAGGCCTGCACCCAGTAACCCACCTCCATGTTTACACAGACACAGGCCTGCACCTTGTGACCCACCTCCACGTTTACACAGACACAGGCCTGCTCCTGGTAAACCACCTCCACATTTACACAGACACATGCCTGCACCTGGTGACCCACCTCCTCGTTTACACAGACACAGGCCTGCACGTGGTAACCCACCTCCACGTTTACACAGACACAGGCCTGCACCTGGTAACCCACCTCCAGATTTACACAGACACAGGCCTGCACCTGGTAAAACACCTCCACGTTTACACAGACACATGCCTGCACCTGGTGACCCACCTCCACGTTTACACAGACACATGCCTGCACCTTGTGACCCACCTCCACGTTTACACAGACACAGGCCTGCTCCTGGTAAACCACCTCCACATTTACACAGACACATGCCTGCACCTGGTGACCCACCTCCTCGTTTACACAGACACAGGCCTGCACGTGGTAACCCACCTCCACGTTTACACAGACACAGGCCTGCACCTGGTTACCCACCTCCAGATTTACACAGACACAGGCCTCCACCTGGTAAAACACCTCCACGTTTACACAGGCACATGCCTGCACCTGGTGACCCACCTCCAAGTTTACACAGACACAGGCCTGCACCTGGTGACCCACCTCCACGTTTCCACAGGAACAGGCCTGCACCCAGTAACCCACCTCGATGTTAACAGAGACACAGGCCTGCACCTGGTGACCCACCTCCTCGTTTACACAGACACAGGCCTGCACGTGGTAACACACCTCCACGTTTACACAGACACAGGCCTGCACCTGGTAACCCACCTCCAGATTTACACAGACACAGGCCTGGACCTGGTAAAACACCTCCACGTTTACACAGACACATGCCTGCACCTGGTGACCCACCTCCACGTTTACACAGACACAGGCCTGCACCCAGTAACCCACCTTGTCTTTTACACAGACACAGGCCAGCACCTGGTAAACCACATCCACGTTTGCACAGACACTGGCCTGCACGTGATAACCCACCTCCACGTTTACACAGACACAGGCCAGCACCTGGTAAACCACATCCACGTTTGCACAGACACAGGCCTGTACCTGGAAACGCACCTCCACATTCACACAGACACAGGCCTGCACCCGGTTACCCACCTCCACGTTTACACAGACACAGGCCTGCACATGGTGACCAACCTCCACATTTCCACAGGCACAGGCCTGCACCCAGTAACCCACCTCGATGTTTACACAGACACAGGCCTGCACCTGGTGACCCACCTCCACGTTTATACAGACACTGGCTTTCACCCAGTAACCCACCTCCACGTTTACACAGACACAAGCCTGCACTTGGTAACCGACCTCCACATTTACACAGACACAGGCCTGCACCTGGTAACCCACCTCCTCGTTTACACAGACACAGGCCTGCACCTGGTGACCCACTTCCACGTTTGCACAGGGACAGGCCTGCACCCAGTAACCCACCTCCATGTTTACACAGACACAGGCCTGCACCTTGTGACCCACCACCACGTTCACACAGACACAGGCCTGCACCTGGTAAACCACCTCCACATTTACATAGACACATGCCTGCACCTGGTGACCCACCTCCACATTTACACAGACACAGGCCTGCACATGGCGACCCACTCCACTTTTCCACAGGCACAGGCCTGCACCCAGTAACCCACCTCGATGTTTACACAGACACAGGCCTGCACCTGGTGACCCACCTCCACGTTTACACAGACACAAGCCTGCACTTGGTAACCGACCTCCACATTTACACAGACACAGGCCTGCACCTGGTAACCCACCTCCTTGTTTACACAGACACAGGCCTGCACCTGGTGACCCACTTCTACGTTTCCACAGGGACAGCCCTGCACCCAGTAACCCACCTCCATGATTACACAGACACAGGTCTGCACCTTGTGACCCACCTCCACGTTTACACAGACACAGGCCTGCACCTGGTAAACCACCTCAACATTTACACAGACACATCCCTGCACCTGGTGACCCACCTCCACATTTACACAGACACAGGCCTGAACATGGCGACCCATCTCCACTTTTCCACAGGCACAGGCCTCCACCCAGTAACCCACCTCGATGTTTACTCAGACACAGGCTTGCACATGGTGACCCACCTCCACATTTATACAGACACTGGCCTTCACCCAGTAACCCACCTCCACGTTTACACAGACACAAGCCTGCACTTGGTAACCGACCTCCACATTTACACAGACACAGGCCTGCACCTGGTGACCCACCTCCTCGTTTACACAGACACAGGCCTGCACCTGGTGACCCACTTCCACGTTTCCACAGGGACAGGCCTGCACCCAGTAACCCACCTCCATGTTTACACAGACACAGGCCTGCACCTTGTGACCCACCTCCACGTTTACACAGACACAGGCCTGCTCCTGGTAAACCACCTCCACATTTACACAGACACATGCCTGCACCTGGTGACCCACCTCCTCGTTTACACAGACACAGGCCTGCACGTGGTAACCCACCTCCACGTTTACACAGACACAGGCCTGCACCTGGTAACCCACCTCCAGATTTACACAGACACAGGCCTGCACCTGGTAAAACACCTCCACGTTTGCACAGACACATGCCTGCACCTGGTGACCCACCTCCACGTTTATACAGACACTGGCCTTCACCCAGTAACCCACCTCCACGTTTACACAGACACAAGCCTGTACTTGGTAACCGACCTCCACATTTACACAGACACAGGCCTGCACCTGGTAACCCACCTCCTCGTTTACACTGACACAGGCCTGCACCTGGTGACCCACTTCCACGTTTGCACAGGGACAGGCCTGCACCCAGTAACCCACCTCCACGTTTACACAGACACAGGCCTGCACCTGGTAAACCACCTCCACATTTACACAGACACATGCCTGCACCTGGTGACCCACCTCCACATTTACACAGACACAGGCCTGCACATGGCGACCCACTCCACTTTTCCACAGGCACAGGCCTGCACCCAGTAACCCACCTCGATGTTTACACAGACACAGGCCTGCGCCTGGTGACCCACCTCCACGTTTATACAGACACAGGCCTTCACCCAGTAACCCACCTCCATGTTTACACAGACACAAGCTTGCACTTGGTAACCGACCTCCACATTTACACAGACACAGGCCTGCACCCGGTAACCCACCTCCACGTTTACACAGACACAGGCCTGAACATGGTGACCAACCTCCACGTTTCCACAGGCACAGGCCTGCACCCAGTAACCCACCTCGACGTTTACACAGACAAAGGCCTGCACCTGGTAAACCACATCCACGTTTGCACAGACACAGGCCTGTACCTGGAAACGCACCTCCACATTTACACAGACACAGGCCTGCACCTTGTGACCCACCTCCACGTTTACACAGACACAGGCCTGCTCCTGGTGACCCACCTCCACGTTTATACAGACACTGGCCTTCACCCAGTAACCCACCTCCACGTTTACACAGACACAAGCCTGCACTTGGTAACCGACCTCCACATTTACACAGACACAGGCCTGCACCTGGTAACCCACCTCCTCGTTTACACAGACACAGGCCTGCACCTGGTGACCCACTTCCACGTTTGCACAGGGACAGGCCTGCACCCAGTAACCCACCTCCATGTTTACACAGACACAGGCCTGCACCTTGTGACCCACCTCCACGTTTACACAGACACAGGCCTGCACCTGCTAAACCACCTCCACATTTACACAGACACATGCCTGCACCTGGTGACCCACCTCCACATTTACACAGACACAGGCCTGCACATGGCGACCCACTCCACTTTTCCACAGGCACAGGCCTGCACCCAGTAACCCACCTCGATGTTTACACAGACACAGGCCTGCACCTGGTGACCCACCTCCACGTTTATACAGACACAGGCCTTCACCCAGTAACCCACCTCCACGTTTACACAGACACAAGCCTGCACTTGGTAACCGACCTCCACATTTACACAGACACAGGCCTGCACCCGGTAACCCACCTCCACGTTTACACAGACACAGGCCTGCACATGGTGACCAACCTCCACGTTTCCACAGGCACAGGCCTGCACCCAATAACCCACCTCGACGTTTACACAGACACAGGCCAGCACCTGGTAAACCACATCCACGTTTGCACAGACACAGGCCTGTACCTGGAAACGCACCTCCACATTTACACAGACACAGGCCTGCACCTTGTGACCCACCTCCACGTTTACACAGACACAGGCCTGCTCCTGGTAAACCACCTCCACATTTACACAGACACATGCCTGCACCTGGTGACCCACCTCCTCGTTTACACAGACACAGGCCTGCACATGGTGACCAACCTCCACGTTTACACAGCCACAGGACTGCACCCAGTAACCCACCTCGACGTTTACACAGACACAGACCTGCACCTGGTGACCCACTTCCACGTTTGCACAGGGTCAGGCCTGCACCCAGTAACCCACCTCCATGTTTACACAGACACAGGCCTGCACCTTGTGACCCACCTCCACGTTTACACAGACACAGGCCTGCTCCTGTTAAACCACCTCCACATTTACACAGACACATGCCTGCACCTGGTGTCCCACCTCCTCGTTTACACAGACACAGGCCTGCACGTGGTAACACACCTCCACGTTTACACAGACACAGGCCTGCACCTGGTAAAACACCTCCACGTTTACACAGACACATGCCTGCACCTGGTGACCCACCTCCACGTTTACACAGACACAGGCCTGCACCTGGTGACCCACCTCCACGTTTCCACAGGAACAGGCCTGCACCCAGTAACCCACCTCGATGTTAACAGAGACACAGGCCTGCACCTGGTGACCCACCTCCACATTTATACAGACACAGGCCTTCACCCGGAAACCCAGCTCCACGTTTACACAGACACAGGCCTGCACCTGGTAAACCACCTCCACATTTACACAGACACATGCCTGCACCTGGTGACCCACCTCAACGTTTACACAGACACAGGCCTGCACATGGTGACCCACCTCCACATTTCCACAGACACAGGCCTTCACCCGGTAACCCACCTCCACATTTACACAGACACAGGCCTGCAACTGGTAACCCATTTCTACGTTTACACAGACTCAGGCCTGCACTTGGTAACCCACCTCCTCGTTTATACAGACAGAGGCCTGCACCTGGTGACTCACTTCCACTTATCCACAGACACAGGCCTTCACCCAGTAACACACCTCCACACTTCCACAGAAACAGGCCTGCACGTGGTAACCCACCTCCACGTTTACACATACACAGGCCAGCACCTGGTAAACCACATCCACGTTTGCACAGACACAGGCCTGTACCTGGAAACGCACCTCCACGTTTACACAGACACAGGCCTGCACCCGGTAACCCACCTCCACGTTTACACAGACACAGGCCTGCACATGGTGACCAACCTCCACATTTCCACAGGCACAGGCCTGCACCCAGTAACCCACCTCGATGTTTACACAGACACAGGCCTGCACCTGGTGACCCACCTCCACTTTTATACAGACACTGGCCTTCACCCAGTAACCCACCTCCACGTTTACACAGACACAAGCCTGCACTTGGTAACCGACCTCCACATTTACACAGACACAGGCCTGCACCTGGTAACCCACCTCCTCGTTTACACAGACACAGGCCTGCACCTGGTGACCCACTTCCACGTTTGCACAGGGACAGGCCTGCACCCAGTAACCCACCTCCATGTTTACACAGACACAGGCCTGCACCTTGTGACCCACCTCCACGTTTACACAGACACAGGCCTGCAACTGGTAAACCACCTCCACATTTACACAGACACATGCCTGCACCTGGTGACCCACCTCCACATTTACACAGACACAGGCCTGCACATGGCGACCCACTCCACTTTTCCACAGGCACAGGCCTGCACCCAGTAACCCACCTCGATGTTTACACAGACACAGGCCTGCACCTGGTGACCCACCTCCACGTTTATACAGAAACAGGCCTTCACCCAGTAACCCACCTCCACGTTTACACAGACACAAGCCTGCACTTGGTAACCGACCTCCACATTTACACAGACACAGGCCTGCACCTGGTAACCCACCTCCTCGTTTACACAGACACAGGCCTGCACCTGGTGACCCACTTCCACGTTTCCACAGGGACAGCCCTGCACCCAGTAACCCACCTCCATGATTACACAGACACAGGTCTGCACCTTGTGACCCACCTCCACGTTTACACAGACACAGGCCTGCACCTGGTAAACCACCTCCACGTTTACACAGAGACAGGCCTGCACATGGTAACCCACTTCCTCGTTTACACAGACACAGGCCTGCACATGGTAACCCACTTCCTCGTTTACTCAGACACACGCCTGCACCCAGTAACCAACCTCCACGTTTACACAGAAACAGGCCTGCACCTGGAAACACACCTCCACATTTACACAGACACAGGCCTGCACATGGTGACCCACCTCCACGTTTACACAGACACAGGCCTGCACATGGTAACCCACCTCCACGTTTACACAGACACAGGCCTGCACATGGTAACCCACCTCCACGTTTACACAGACACAGGCCTCCACACGGTAACCCACCTCCACGTTTACGCAGACACAGGCCAGCACCTGGTAACCGACCTCCATGTTTACACAGACACAGACCTGCACCTGGCAACACACCTCCACGTTTACCCAGACACAGGCCTGAACAATGTAACTCACCTGCACGATTACACAGACACAGGCCTGCATCTGGTGACCCACCTCCACGTTTACACACACACAGGCCTGTACCCGGTAACCCAACTCCACGTTTACACAGTGACAGTCCTGCACATGGTAACCCACTTCCTCCTTTACACAGACACAGGCCTGCACCTGGTAACCCACCTCCACGTTTACACAGACACAGGCCTGCACTTGCTAACCGATCTCCACGTTTAAACTCAAACAGGCCTGCACCTGGTAAGACATCACCGCATTTACACAGTCACAGGCCTATACATGGTAACCCACCTCGACGTTGACACAGACAGAGGCCTGCACGTGTTTGCCAAACTCCACGTTTACACAGACACATACCTGCACCTGGTAACCCACCTCCACGTTTACACAGACACAGGCCTGCACTTGGTAACCGACCTCCACATTTACACAGACACAGGCCTGCACCTGGTAACCCACCTCCTCGTTTACACAGACACAGGTCTGCACCTGGTAACCCACCTCCACGTTTGCACAGACACAGGCCTGTACCTGGAACTGCACCTCCACATTTACACAGTCACAGGCCTGCAACTGGTAACCCATTTCTACGTTTACACAGACACAGGCCTGCACTTGGTAACCGACCTCCACATTTACACAGACACAGGCCTGCACCTGCTAACCCAACTCCTCGTTTACACAGACACAGGTCAGCACCTGGTAACCCACCTCCACGTTTCCACAGGCACAGGCCTGCACCCAGTAACCCACCTCCATGTTTATACAGACACAGGCCTGCACCTGGTGACCCACCTCCACGTTTACACAGACACAGGCCTTCACCCAGTAAACCACCTCCACGTTTACACTGACACAGGCCTGCACGTGTTAACCCACCTCCACATTTGCACAGACACACGCCTGCACCCAGTAACCAACCTCCACGTTTACACAGACACAGGCCTGCACCTGGAAACGCACCTCCACATTTACACAGACACAGGCCTGCACATGGGAACCCACCTCAACGTTTACACAGACACAGGCCTGCACCTGGTAACCCACCTCGACTTTTACACAGACACAGGCCTGCGAATTGTAACCCACTTCCTCGTTTACACAGACACAGGCCTGTACCTGTTAACCCACCACCACATTTACACTGACACAGGCCTGCACCTGGTAACGGACCTCCATGTTTACACAGACACAGACCTGCACCTGGCAACCCACCTCCACGTTTACACTGACACAGGCCTGCACCTGGTAACGGACCTCCATGTTTACACAGGCACAGGCCTGCACATGGTAACCCACCTCCACGTTTAAACAGACACATGCCTACACATGGTAACCCACCTCCACATTTACACAGACACAGGCCTGCAACTGGTAACCCATTTCTACATTTACACAGACACAGGCCTGCACTTGCTAACCGACCTCCACATTTAAACTCAAACAGGCCTGCACCTGGTAAGACACCATCGCATTTACACAGTCACAGGCGTGCACATTGCAACCCACTTCCTTGTTTACACAGTCACAGGCCAGCACCTGGTAAACCACCTCCACGTTTGCACAGACACAGGCCTGTACCTGGAACTGCACCTCCACATTTACACAGACACAGGCCTGCAACTGGTAACCCATTTCTACGTTTACACAGACACAGGTCAGCACCTGGTAACCCACCTCCACTTTTCCACAGGCACAGGCCTGCACCCAGTAACCCACCTCCATGTTTATACAGACACAGGCCTGCACCTGGTGACCCACCTCCACGTTTACACAGACACAGGCCTTCACCCAGTGACCCACCTCCACGTTTCCACGGACACAGGCCTGCACGTGTTAACCCACCTCCACGTTTACTCAGACACACGCGTGCACCCAGTAACCAACCTCCACGTTTACACAGACACAGGCCTGCACCTGGAAACGCACCTCCACATTTACACAGACACAGGCCTGCACGTGGGAACCCACCTCCACGTTTACACAGACACAGGCCTGCACCTGGTAACCCACCTCGACTTTTACACAGACACAGGCCTGCGAATTGTAACCCACTTCCTCGTTTACACAGACACAGGCCTGCACCTGGAACCCACTTCCTCCTTTACACAGACACAGGCCTGTACCTGGTAACCCACCTCCACATTTACACTGACACAGGCCTGTACCTGGTAACGGACCTCCATGTTTACACAGACACAGACCTGCACTTGGCAACCCACCTGCACGTTTACACTGACACAGGCCTGCACCTGGTAACGGACCTCCATGTTTACACAGGCACAGACCTGCACATGGTAACCCACCTCCACGTTTACACAGACACAGGCCTGCACTTGGTAACCGACCTCCATGTTTACACAAAAACAGGCCTGCACATGGTAACCCACCTCCACGTTTACACAGACACAGGCCTGCACATGGGAACCCACCTCCACGTTTACACAGACACAGGCCTCCACAGGGTAACCCACCTCAACGTTTACACAGACACAGGCCTGCACCCAGTAACCCACCTCCACGTTTACACAGACACAGACCTGCACCTGGCAACCCAACTCCACATTTACACAGACACAGGCCTGCACCCGGTAACCCACCTCCACGTTTACACAAACACGGGCCTGCACCTGGTAACCGACCTCCATGTTTACACAGACACAGACCTGCACCTGGCAACCAAACTCCACGTTTACACAGACACAGGCCTGCACCCAGTAACCCACCTCCACGTTTACACAAACACGGGCCTGCACCTGGTAACCCACCTCGACTTTTACACAGACACAGGCCTGCACCTGATAACCCACCTCCTCGTTTACACAGACACAGGTCTGCACCTGGTAACCCACCTCCACGTTTGCACAGGCACAGGCCTGCACCCAGTAACCCACCTCCATGTTTATACAGACACAGGCCTGCACCTGGTGACCCACCTCCACGTTTACACAGACACAAGCCTTCACCCAGTAACCCACCTCCACGTTTACACAGACACAGGCCTGCACGAGTTAACCCACCTTCACGTTTACACAGACACACGCCTGCACCCAGTAACCAACCTCCACGTTTACACAGACACAGGCCTGCACCTGGTAACCCACCTCGACTTTTACACAGACACAGGCCTGCGCATTGTAACCCACTTCCTCGATTACTCAGACACAGGCCAGCACCTGGTAATTCACCTCCACGTTTGCACAGACACAGGCCTGTACCTGGAAACGCACCTCCACATTTACACAGACACAGGCCTGCACCCGGTAACCCACCTCCACGTTTACACAAACACGGGCCTGCACCTGGTAACCCACCTCGACTTTTACACAGACACAGGCCCGGACCTGGTAACCCACCTCCTCGTTTACACAGACACAGGTCTGCACCTGGTAACCCACCTCCACGTTTCCACAGGCACAGCCCTGCACCCAGTAACCCACCTCCATGTTTATACAGACACAGGCCTGCACCTGGTGACCCACCTCAACGTTTACACAGACACAGGCCTTCACCCAGTAACCCACCTCCACGTTTACACAGACACAGGCCTGCACGAGTTAACCCACCTCCACGTTTACACAGACACACGCCTGCACCCAGTAACCAACCTCCACGTTTACACAGACACAGGCCTGCACGTTGTGACCCACCTGAACGTTTACACAGACACAGGCCTGCACGGGGTAACCCACCTCCACGTTTACACAGACACAGGCCTGCACCTGGAAACGCACCTCCACATTTACACAGACACAGGCCTGCACATGGGAACCCACCTCAACGATTACACAGACACAGGCCTGCACCTGGTAACCCACCTCGACTTTTACACAGACACAGGCCTGCGAATTGTAACCCACTTCCTCGTTTACACAGACACAGGCCTGTACCTGTTAACCCACCACCACATTTACACTGACACAGGCCTGCACCTGGTAACGGACCTCCATGTTTACACAGACACAGACCTGCACCTGGCAACCCACCTCCACGTTTACACTGACACAGGCCTGCACCTGGTAACGGACCTCCATGTTTACACAGGCACAGGCCTGCACATGGTAACCCACCTCCACGTTTAAACAGACACATGCCTACACATGGTAACCCACCTCCACATTTACACAGACACAGGCCTGCAACTGGTAACCCATTTCTACATTTACACAGACACAGGCCTGCACTTGCTAACCGACCTCCACATTTAAACTCAAACAGGCCTGCACCTGGTAAGACACCATCGCATTTACACAGTCACAGGCGTGCACATTGCAACCCACTTCCTTGTTTACACAGTCACAGGCCAGCACCTGGTAAACCACCTCCACGTTTGCACAGACACAGGCCTGTACCTGGAACTGCACCTCCACATTTACACAGACACAGGCCTGCAACTGGTAACCCATTTCTACGTTTACACAGACACAGGTCAGCACCTGGTAACCCACCTCCACTTTTCCACAGGCACAGGCCTGCACCCAGTAACCCACCTCCATGTTTATACAGACACAGGCCTGCACCTGGTGACCCACCTCCACGTTTACACAGACACAGGCCTTCACCCAGTGACCCACCTCCACGTTTCCACGGACACAGGCCTGCACGTGTTAACCCACCTCCACGTTTACTCAGACACACGCGTGCACCCAGTAACCAACCTCCACGTTTACACAGACACAGGCCTGCACCTGGAAACGCACCTCCACATTTACACAGACACAGGCCTGCACGTGGGAACCCACCTCCACGTTTACACAGACACAGGCCTGCACCTGGTAACCCACCTCGACTTTTACACAGACACAGGCCTGCGAATTGTAACCCACTTCCTCGTTTACACAGACACAGGCCTGCACCTGGAACCCACTTCCTCCTTTACACAGACACAGGCCTGTACCTGGTAACCCACCTCCACATTTACACTGACACAGGCCTGTACCTGGTAACGGACCTCCATGTTTACACAGACACAGACCTGCACTTGGCAACCCACCTGCACGTTTACACTGACACAGGCCTGCACCTGGTAACGGACCTCCATGTTTACACAGGCACAGACCTGCACATGGTAACCCACCTCCACGTTTACACAGACACAGGCCTGCACTTGGTAACCGACCTCCATGTTTACACAAAAACAGGCCTGCACATGGTAACCCACCTCCACGTTTACACAGACACAGGCCTGCACATGGGAACCCACCTCCACGTTTACACAGACACAGGCCTCCACAGGGTAACCCACCTCAACGTTTACACAGACACAGGCCTGCACCCAGTAACCCACCTCCACGTTTACACAGACACAGACCTGCACCTGGCAACCCAACTCCACGTTTACACAGACACAGGCCTGCACCCGGTAACCCACCTCCACGTTTACACAAACACGGGCCTGCACCTGGTAACCGACCTCCATGTTTACACAGACACAGACCTGCACCTGGCAACCAAACTCCACGTTTACACAGACACAGGCCTGCACCCAGTAACCCACCTCCACGTTTACACAAACACGGGCCTGCACCTGGTAACCCACCTCGACTTTTACACAGACACAGGCCTGCACCTGATAACCCACCTCCTCGTTTACACAGACACAGGTCTGCACCTGGTAACCCACCTCCACGTTTGCACAGGCACAGGCCTGCACCCAGTAACCCACCTCCATGTTTATACAGACACAGGCCTGCACCTGGTGACCCACCTCCACGTTTACACAGACACAAGCCTTCACCCAGTAACCCACCTCCACGTTTACACAGACACAGGCCTGCACGAGTTAACCCACCTTCACGTTTACACAGACACACGCCTGCACCCAGTAACCAACCTCCACGTTTACACAGACACAGGCCTGCACCTGGTAACCCACCTCGACTTTTACACAGACACAGGCCTGCGCATTGTAACCCACTTCCTCGATTACTCAGACACAGGCCAGCACCTGGTAATTCACCTCCACGTTTGCACAGACACAGGCCTGTACCTGGAAACGCACCTCCACATTTACACAGACACAGGCCTGCACCCGGTAACCCACCTCCACGTTTACACAAACACGGGCCTGCACCTGGTAACCCACCTCGACTTTTACACAGACACAGGCCCGGACCTGGTAACCCACCTCCTCGTTTAAACAGACACAGGTCTGCACCTGGTAACCCACCTCCACGTTTCCACAGGCACAGCCCTGCACCCAGTAACCCACCTCCATGTTTATACAGACACAGGCCTGCACCTGGTGACCCACCTCAACGTTTACACAGACACAGGCCTTCACCCAGTAACCCACCTCCACGTTTACACAGACACAGGCCTGCACGAGTTAACCCACCTCCACGTTTACACAGACACACGCCTGCACCCAGTAACCAACCTCCACGTTTACACAGACACAGGCCTGCACCTGGTAACCCACCTCGACTTTTATACAGACACAGGCCTGCGCATTGTAGCCCACTTCCTCGTTTACACAGACACAGGCCAGCACCTGGTAATTCACCTCCACGTTTGCACAGACACAGGCCTGTACCTGGAAACACACCTCCACATTTACACAGACACAGGCCTGCACCCGGTAACCCACCTCCACGTTTACACAGACACAGGCCTGTACCCGGTAACCCAACTCCACGTTTACACAGAGACAGGCCTGCACATGGTAACCCACTTCCTCGATTACACAGACACAGGCCTGCACCTGGTAACCCACTTCCTCCTTTACACAGACACAGGCCTGCACCTGGTAACCCACCTCCACGTTTACACAGACACAGGCCTCCACTTGCTAACCGACCTCCACGTTTAATCTCAAACAGGCCTGCACCTGGTAAGACACCACCGCATTTACACAGTCACAGGCCTGCACATTGCAACCCACTTCCTTGTTTACACAGTCACAGGCCAGCACCTGGTAAACCACCTCCACGTTTGCACAGACACAGGCCTGTACCTGGAACTGCAACTCCACATTTACACAGACACAGGCCTGCAACTGGTAACCCATTTCTACGTTTACACAGACACAGGCCTGCACTTGGTAACCGACCTCCACATTTACACAGACACAGGCCTGCACCTGCTAACCCAACTCCTCGTTTACACAGACACAGGTCAGCACCTGGTAAACCACCTCCACGTCTCCACAGGCACAGGCCTGCACCCAGTAACCCACCTCCATGTTTATACAGACACAGGCCTGCACCTGGTGACCCACCTCCACGTTTACACAGACACAGGCCTTCACCCAGTAACCCACCTCCACGTTTACACAGGCACAGGCCTGCACGTGTTAACCCACCTCCACATTTACACAGACACAGGCCTGCACGTGGGAACCCACCTCCACATTTACACAGACACAGGCCTGCACCTGGTAACCCACCTCGACTTTTACACAGACACAGGCCTGCGAATTGTAACCCACTTCCTCGTTTACACAGACACAGGCCTGCACCTGGAACCCACTTCCTCCTTTACACAGACACAGGCCTGCACCTGGTAACCCACCTCCATGTTTACACAGACACAGACCTGCACCTGGCAACCCACCTCCACATTTACACTGACACAGGCCTGCACCTGGTAACGGACCTCCATGTTTACACAGACACAGACCTGCACCTGGCAACCCACCTCCACGTTTAAACAGACACAGGCCTACACATGGTAACCCACCTCCACGTTTACAGAGACACAGGCCTGCACTTGATAACCGACCTCCACGTTTACACAAAAACAGGCCTGCACATGGTAACCCACCTCCACGTTTACACAGACACAGGCCTGCACATGGGAACCCACCTCCACGTTTACACAGACACAGGCCTCCACAGGGTAACCCACCTCAAAGTTTACACAGACACAGGCCTGCACCCAGTAACCCACCTCCACGTTTACACAGACACAGGCCAGCACCTAGTAACCGACCTCCATGTTTACACAGATGCAGACCTGCACCTGGCAACCCAACAACACGTTTACACAGACACAGGCCTGCACCCGGTAACCCACCTCCACGTTTACACAGACACACGCCTGCACGTGGGAACCCACCTCCACGTTTACACAAACACGGGCCTGCACCTGGTAACCCACCTCGACTTTTACACAGACACAGGCCTGCGCATTGTAACCCACTTCCTCGTTTACACAGACACAGGCCTGCACCTGGTAACCCACATCCACGTTTACACAGACACACGCCTGCACCTGGTAACCCACCTCCACGTTTACACAGAGACAGCCCTGCACATGGTAACCCACTTCCTCGTTTACACAGACACAGGCCTGCACCTGGTAACCCACTTCCTCCTTTACACAGACACAGGCCTGCACCTGGTAACCCACTTCCTCCTTTACACAGACACAGGCCTGCACCTGGTAAACCACCTCCACATTTACACAGACACAGGCCTGCACATGGTAATCCACCACCACGTTTACACTGACACAGGCCTGCACCTGGTAACGGACCTCCATGTTTACACAGACACAGACTTGCTCCCAGTAACCCACCTCCACTTTTATGCAGACACAGGCATGCACCTGGTGACCCACATCTACGTTTACACATACACAGGCCTGCACCTGGTGACCCACCTCCACGTTTCCACAGGCACAGGCCTGCATCCAGTAATCCACCTCCATGTTTACACAGACACAGGCCTGCACCTGGTGACCCACCTCCACGTTTACACAGACAGAGGCCTGCACCCGGTAACTCACCTCCACGTTTACGCAGACACAGGCCTGCATCTGTTGACCCAACTCCGCGTTTACACAGACACAGGCCTGTACCCGGTAAGCCTCCTCCACGTATACACAGACACAGGCCTGCACATGGGAAGCCATCTCCACGTTTACACAGACACAGGCCTGCACTTGGTAACCGACCTCCACGTTTAAACAGAAACAGGCCTGCATCTGGTAACACACATCCGCATTTACACAGTCACAGGGCTATACATGGTCACCCACCTCGACGTCTATACAGACACATGCCTGCACCTGACACCCCACCTCCACGTTGACACAGACACAGGCCTGCACATGGTAACCCACCTCCACGTTTACACAGACACAGGCCTGCACATGGTAAGCCACCTCCACGTATACACAGACACAGGCCAGCACCTGGTAACCGACCTCCATGTTTACGCAGACACAGACCTGCACCTGGTAACCCACCTCAAAGTTTACACAGACGCAGGCCTGCACCCAGTAACCCACCTCCACGTTTACACAGACACAGGCCAGTACCTGGCAACCCACCTCCACGTTTACACAGACACAGGCCTGAACATTGTAACTCACCTGCACGGTTACACAGACACAGGCGTCCACATGGCAACCCACCTCGACGTTTACACAGAAACAGGCCTGTACCTGGAAACGCACCTCCACATTTACACAGACACAGGCCTGCACCCGGTAACCCACCTCCACGTTTACACAAACACGGGCCTGCACCTGGTAACCCACCTCGACTTTTACACAGACACAGGCCTGCACCTGGTAACCCACCTCCTCGTTTACACAGACGCAGGTCTGCACCTGGTAACCCACCTCCACGTTTCCACAGGCACAGGCCTGCACCCAGTAACCCACCTCCATATTTATACAGACACAGGCCTGCACCTGGTGACCCACCTCCACGTTTACACAGACACAGGCCTTCACCCAGTAACCCACCTCCACGTTTACACAGACACAGGCCTGCACGAGTTAACCCACCTCCACGTTTACACAGACACACGCCTGCACCTGGTAACCCACCTCGACTTTTACACAGACACAGGCCTGCGCATTGTAACCCACTTCCTCGTTTACACAGACACAGGCTAGCAGCTGGTAATTCACCTCCACGTTTGCACAGACACAGGCCTGTACATGGAAACGCACCTCCACATTTACACAGACACAGGCCTGTACCCGGTAACCCAACTCCACGTTTACACAGAGACAGGCCTGCACATGGTAACCCACTTCCTCGATTACACAGACACAGGCCTGCACTTGCTAACCGACCTCCACGTTTAAACTCAAACAGGCCTGCACCTGGTAAGACACCACCGCATGTGCACAGTCACAGGCCTGCACATTGCAACCCACTTCCTTGTTTACACAGTCACAGGCCAGCACCTGGTAAACCACCTCCACGTTTGCACAGACACAGGCCTGTACCTGGAACTGCACCTCCACATTTACACAGACACAGGCCTGCAACTGGTAACCCTTTTCTACGTTTACACAGACACAGGCCTGCACTTGGTAACCGACCTCCACATTTACACAGACACAGGCCTGCACCTGCTAACCCAACTCCTCGTTTACACAGACACAGGTCAGCACCTGGTAACCCACCTCCACGTCTCCACAGGCACAGGCCTGCACTCAGTAACCCACCTCCATGTTTATACAGACACAGGCCTGCACCTGGTGACCCACCTCCACGTTTACACAGACACAGGCCTTCACCCAGAAACCCACCTCCACGTTTACACAGACACAGGCCTGCACGTGTTAACCCACCTCCACATTTACACAGACACATGCCTGCACGTGGGAACCCACCTCCACGTTTACACAAACACGGGCCTGCACCTGGTAACCCACCTCGACTTTTACACAGACACAGGCCTGCGCATTGTAACCCACTTCCTCGTTTACACAGACACAGGCCTGCACCTGGTAACCCACATCCACGTTTACACAGACACACGCCTGCACCTGGTAACCCACCTCCACGTTTAGACAGAGACAGCCCTGCACATGGTAACCCACTTCCTCGTTTACACAGACACAGGCCTGCACCTGGTAACCCACTTCCTCCTTTACACAGACACAGGCCTGCACCTGGTAACCCACTTCCTCCTTTACACAGACACAGGCCTGCACCTGGTAAACCACCTCCACATTTACACAGACACAGGCCTGCACATGGTAATCCACCACCACGTTTACACTGACACAGGCCTGCACCTGGTAACGGACCTCCATGTTTACACAGACACAGACTTGCTCCCAGTAACCCACCTCCACTTTTATGCAGACACAGGCATGCACCTGGTGACCCACATCTACGTTTACACATACACAGGCCTGCACCTGGTGACCCACCTCCACGTTTCCACAGGCACAGGCCTGCATCCAGTAATCCACCTCCATGTTTACACAGACACAGGCCTGCACCTGGTGACCCACCTCCACGTTTACACAGACAGAGGCCTGCACCCGGTAACTCACCTCCACGTTTACGCAGACACAGGCCTGCATCTGTTGACCCAACTCCGCGTTTACACAGACACAGGCCTGTACCCGGTAAGCCTCCTCCACGTATACACAGACACAGGCCTGCACATGGGAAGCCATCTCCACGTTTACACAGACACAGGCCTGCACTTGGTAACCGACCTCCACGTTTAAACAGAAACAGGCCTGCATCTGGTAACACACATCCGCATTTACACAGTCACAGGGCTATACATGGTCACCCACCTCGACGTCTATACAGACACATGCCTGCACCTGACACCCCACCTCCACGTTGACACAGACACAGGCCTGCACATGGTAACCCACCTCCACGTTTACACAGACACAGGCCTGCACATGGTAAGCCACCTCCACGTATACACAGACACAGGCCAGCACCTGGTAACCGACCTCCATGTTTACGCAGACACAGACCTGCACCTGGTAACCCACCTCAAAGTTTACACAGACGCAGGCCTGCACCCAGTAACCCACCTCCACGTTTACACAGACACAGGCCAGTACCTGGCAACCCACCTCCACGTTTACACAGACACAGGCCTGAACATTGTAACTCACCTGCACGGTTACACAGACACAGGCGTCCACATGGCAACCCACCTCGACGTTTACACAGAAACAGGCCTGTACCTGGAAACGCACCTCCACATTTACACAGACACAGGCCTGCACCCGGTAACCCACCTCCACGTTTACACAAACACGGGCCTGCACCTGGTAACCCACCTCGACTTTTACACAGACACAGGCCTGCACCTGGTAACCCACCTCCTCGTTTACACAGACGCAGGTCTGCACCTGGTAACCCACCTCCACGTTTCCACAGGCACAGGCCTGCACCCAGTAACCCACCTCCATATTTATACAGACACAGGCCTGCACCTGGTGACCCACCTCCACGTTTACACAGACACAGGCCTTCACCCAGTAACCCACCTCCACGTTTACACAGACACAGGCCTGCACGAGTTAACCCACCTCCACGTTTACACAGACACACGCCTGCACCTGGTAACCCACCTCGACTTTTACACAGACACAGGCCTGCGCATTGTAACCCACTTCCTCGTTTACACAGACACAGGCTAGCAGCTGGTAATTCACCTCCACGTTTGCACAGACACAGGCCTGTACATGGAAACGCACCTCCACATTTACACAGTCACAGGCCTGTACCCGGTAACCCAACTCCACGTTTACACAGAGACAGGCCTGCACATGGTAACCCACTTCCTCGATTACACAGACACAGGCCTGCACTTGCTAACCGACCTCCACGTTTAAACTCAAACAGGCCTGCACCTGGTAAGACACCACCGCATGTACACAGTCACAGGCCTGCACATTGCAACCCACTTCCTTGTTTACACAGTCACAGGCCAGCACCTGGTAAACCACCTCCACGTTTGCACAGACACAGGCCTGTACCTGGAACTGCACCTCCACATTTACACAGACACAGGCCTGCAACTGGTAACCCTTTTCTACGTTTACACAGACACAGGCCTGCACTTGGTAACCGACCTCCACATTTACACAGACACAGGCCTGCACCTGCTAACCCAACTCCTCGTTTACACAGACACAGGTCAGCACCTGGTAACCCACCTCCACGTCTCCACAGGCACAGGCCTGCACTCAGTAACCCACCTCCATGTTTATACAGACACAGGCCTGCACCTGGTGACCCACCTCCACGTTTACACAGACACAGGCCTTCACCCAGAAACCCACCTCCACGTTTACACAGACACAGGCCTGCACGTGTTAACCCACCTCCACATTTACACAGACACAGGCCTGCACGTGGGAACCCACCTCCACGTTTACACAGACACAGGCCTGCACCTGGTAACCCACCTCGACTTTTACACAGACACAGGCCTGCGAATTGTAACCCACTTCCTCGTTTACACAGACACAGGCCTGCACCTGGAACCCACTTCCTCCTTTACACAGACACAGGCCTGCAGCTGGTAACCCACCTCCATGTTTGCACAGACACAGACCTGCACCTGGCAACCCACCTCCACATTTACACTGACACAGGCCTGCACCTGGTAACGGACCTCCATGTTTACACAGACACAGACCTGCACCTGGCAACCCACCTCCACGTTTAAACAGACACAGGCCTACACATGGTAACCCACCTCCACGTTTACAGAGACACAGGCCTGCACTTGATAACCGACCTCCACGTTTACACAAAAACAGGCCTGCACATGGTAACCCACCTCCACGTTTACACAGACACAGGCCTACACATGGGAATCCACCTCCACGTTTACACAGACACAGGCCTCCACAGGGTAACCCACCTCAAAGTTTACACAGACACAGGCCTGCACCCAGTAACCCACCTCCACGTTTACACAGACACAGGCAAGCACCTAGTAACCGACCTCCATGTTTACACAGACACAGACCTGCACCTGGCAACCCAACAACACGTTTACACAGACACAGGCCTGCACCCGGTAACCCACCTCCACGTTTACACAGACACACGCCTGCACGTGGGAACCCACCTCCACGTTTACACAAACACGGGCCTGCACCTGGTAACCCACCTCGACTTTTACACAGACACAGGCCTGCGCATTGTAACCCACTTCCTCGTTTACACAGACACAGGCCTGCACCTGGTAACCCACATCCACGTTTACACAGACACACGCCTGCACCTGGTAACCCACCTCCACGTTTACACAGAGACAGCCCTGCACATGGTAACCCACTTCCTCGTTTACACAGACACAGGCCTGCACCTGGTAACCCACTTCCTCCTTTACACAGACACAGGCCTGCACCTGGTAACCCACTTCCTCCTTTACACAGACACAGGCCTGCACCTGGTAAACCACCTCCACATTTACACAGACACAGGCCTGCACATGGTAATCCACCACCACGTTTACACTGTCACAGGCCTGCACCTGGTAACGGACCTCCATGTTTACACAGACACAGACTTGCTCCCAGTAACCCACCTCCACTTTTATGCAGACACAGGCATGCACCTGGTGACCCACCTCTACGTTTACACATACACAGGCCTACACCTGGTGACCCACCTCCACGTTTCCACAGGCACAGGCCTGCATCCAGTAATCCACCTCCATGTTTACACAGACACAGGCCTGCACCTGGTGACCCACCTCCACGTTTACACAGACAGAGGCCTGCACCCGGTAACTCACCTCCACGTTTACGCAGACACAGGCCTGCATCTGTTGACCCAACTCCCCGTTTACACAGACACAGGCCTGTACCCGGTAAGCCACCTCCACGTATACACAGACACAGGCCTGCACATGGGAAGCCACCTCCACGTTTACACAGACACAGGCCTGCACTTGGTAACCGACCTCCACGTTTAAACAGAAACAGGCCTGCATCTGGTAACACACATCCGCATTTACACAGTCACAGGGCTATACATGGTCACCCACCTCTACGTCTATACAGACACATGCCTTCACCTGACACCCCACCTCCACGTTGACACAGACACAGGCCTGCACATGGTAACCCACCTCCACGTTTACACAGACACAGGCCTGCACATGGTAAGCCACCTCCACGTATACACAGACACAGGCCTGCACATGGTAACCCACCTCCACGTTTACACAGACACAGGCCTGCACTTGGTAACCGACCTCCACGTTTAAACAGAAACAGGCCTGCACCTGGTAACACACATCCGCATTTACACAGTCACAGGTCTATACATGGTCACCCACCTCGACGTCTATACAGACACATGCCTGCACCTGACACCCCACCTCCACGTTGACACAGACACAGGCCTGCACATGGTAACCCACCTCCACGTTTACACAGACACAGGCCTGCACCCGGTAACCCACCTCCACGTTTACACAGACACAGGCCAGCACCTGGTAACCGAACTCCATGTTTACACAGACACAGACCTGCACCTGGTAACCCACCTCAAAGTTTACACAGACGCAGGCCTGCACCCAGTAACCCACCTCCACTTTTACACAGACACAGGCCAGTACCTGGCAACCCACCTCCACGTTTACACAGACACAGGCCTGAACATTGTAACTCACCTGCACGGTTACACAGACACAGGCGTCCACATGGCAACCCACCTCGACGTTTAAACAGACAGAGGCCTGCACGTGGTTGCCCACCTCCACGTTTACACAGACACAGGCCTGCACATGGTAACCCACTTCCTCGTTTACACAGACACAGGCATGCACCTGGTAACCCACTTCCTCCTTTTCACAGACACAGACCTGCTCCTGGTAACCCACCTCCACGTTTACACAGACACGGTCCTCCACATGGTAACCCACCTCAACGTTTACAACGGCACAGGCCTGCACCCAGTAACCCACATCCACGTTTACACAGACACAGGCCTGCACATGGTAACCCACCTCCCCGTTTACACAGACACAGGCCTGTACCCGGTAAGCCACCTCCACGTGTACACAGACAAAGGCCTGCACATGGGAAGCCACCTCCACGTTTACACAGACACAGGCCTGCACTTGGTAACCGACCTCCACGTTTAAACAGAAACAGGCCTGCATCTGGTAACACACATCCGCATTTACACAGTCACAGGGCTATACATGGTCACCCACCTCGACGTCTATACAGACACATGCCTGCACCTGACACCCCACCTCCATGTTTACACAGACACAGGCCTGCACATGGTAACCCACTTCCTCGTTTACACAGACACAGGCCTGCACCTGGTAACCCACTTCCTCCTTTTCACAGACACAGGCCTGCTCCTGGTAACCCACCTCCACGTTTACACAGACACGGTCCTCCACATGGTAACCCACCTCAACGTTTACAAAGGCACAGGCCTGCACCCAGTAACCCACATCCACGTTTACACAGACACAGGCCTGCACATGGTAACCCACCTCAACGTTTACAGAGACACAGTCCTGCACCCAGTAACCCACCTCTACGTTTACACAGACACAGGCCTGCACCTGGTAACCCACTTCCTCCTTTGCACAGACACAGGCCTGCACATGGTAAGCCAACTCCACGTTTACACAGACACAGGCCTGCACTTGGTAACCGACCTCCACGTTTAAACAGAAACAGGCCTGCATCTGGTAACACACATCCGCATTTACACAGTCACAGGGCTATACATGGTCACCCACCTCGACGTCGATACAGACACATGCCTGCACCTGACACCCCACCTCCACGTTGACACAGACACAGGCCTGCACATGGTATCCCACCTCCACGTATACACAGACACAGGCCTGCACATGGTAACCCACCTCCACGTTTACACAGACACAGGCATCCACATGGTAACCCACCTCAAAGTTTACACAGACACAGGCCTGCACCCAGTAACCCACCTCCACGTTTACACAGACACAGACCTGCACCTGGCAACCCACCTCCACATTTACACAGACACAGGCCTGCACGTGGTTGCCCACGTCCACGTTTACACAGACACAGGCCTGCACATGGTAACCCACTTCCTCGTTTACACAGACACAGGCCTGCACCTGGTAACCCACTTCCTCCTTTACACAGACACAGGCCTGCTCCTGGTAACCCACCTCCACGTTTACACAGACACAGGCATCCACATGGTAACCCACCTCAAAGTTTACACAGACACAGGCCTGCACCCAGTAACCCACCTCCACGTTTACACAGACACAGACCTGCACCTGGCAACCCACCTCCACATTTACACAGACACAGGCCTGCACGTGGTTGCCCACCTCCACGTTTACACAGACACAGGCCTGCACCTGGTAACCCACTTCCTCCTTTACACAGACACAGGCCTGCACCTGGTAACCCACTTCCTCCTTTACACAGACACAGGCCTGCTCCTGGTAACCCACCTCCACGTTTACACAGACACGGTCCTCCACATGGTAACCCACCTCCACGTTTACACAGACACAGGCATCCACATGGTAACCCACCTCAAAGTTTACACAGTCACAGGCCTGCACCCAGTAACCCACCTCCACGTTTACACAGACACAGACCAGCACCTGGTAACCGACCTCCATGTTTACACAGACACAGACCTGCACCTGGCAACCCACCTCCACATTTACACAGACACAGGCCTGCACGTGGTTGCCCACCTCCACGTTTACACAGACACAGGCCTGCACATGGTAACCCACTTCCTCGTTTACATAGACACAGGCCTGCACCTGGTAACCCACTTCCTCCTTTACACAGACACAGGCCTGCACCTGGTAACCCACTTCCTCCTTTACACAGACACAGGCCTGCTCCTGGTAACCCACCTCCACGTTTACACAGACACGGTCCTCCACATGGTAACCCACCTCAACGTTTACAAAGGCACAGGCCTGCATCCAGTAATCCACCTCCATGTTTACACAGACACAGGCCTGCACCCGGTAACTCACCTCCACGTTTACGCAGACACAGGCCTGCATCTGTTGACCCAACACCCCGTTTACACAGACACAGGCCTGTACCCGGTAAGTCACCTCCACGTTTACACAGACACAGGCCTGCACGTGGTAATCCACCTCCACGTTTACACAGACACACGCCTGAACCCGGTAACCCACCTCCACGTTTACACAGACACTGGCCAGCGCATTGTAACCCACTTCCTCGTTTACACAGACACAGGCCTGTACCTGGAAACGCACCTCCACATTTACACAACACAGGCCTGCACCTGCTAACCCAACTCCTCGTTTACACAGACACAGGTCAGCACCTGGTAACCCACCTCCACGTCTCCACAGGCACAGGCCTGCACCCAGTAACCCACCTCCATGTTTATACAGACACAGGCCTGCACCTGGTGACCCACCTCCACGTTTACACAGACACAGGCCTTCACACAGTAACCCACCTCCACGTTTACACAGACACAGGCCTGCACGTGTTAACCCACCTCCACATTTACACAGACCCAGGCCTGCATGTGGGAACCCACCTCCACGTTTACACAGACACAGGCCTACACCTGGTAACCCACCTCGACTTTTACACAGACACAGGCCTGCGAATTGTAACCCACTTCCTCGTTTACACAGACACAGGCCTGCACCTGGAACCCACCTCCACGTTTCCACAGGCACAGGCCTGCATCCAGTAATCCACCTCCATGTTTACACAGACACAGGCCTGCACCTGGTGACCCACCTCCACGTTTACACAGACAGAGGCCTGCACCCGGTAACTCACCTCCACGTTTACGCAGACATAGGCCTGCATCTGTTGACCCAACTCCCCGTTTACACAGACACGGTCCTCCACATGGTAACCCACCTCCACGTTTACACAGACACAGGCATCCACATGGTAACCCACCTCAAAGTTTACACAGTCACAGGCCTGCACCCAGTAACCCACCTCCACGTTTACACAGACACAGACCAGCACCTGGTAACCGACCTCCATGTTTACACAGACACAGACCTGCACCTGGCAACCCACCTCCACATTTACACAGACACAGGCCTGCACGTGGTTGCCCACCTCCACGTTTACACAGACACAGGCCTGCACATGGTAACCCACTTCCTCGTTTACATAGACACAGGCCTGCACCTGGTAACCCACTTCCTCCTTTACACAGACACAGGCCTGCACCTGGTAACCCACTTCCTCCTTTACACAGACACAGGCCTGCTCCTGGTAACCCACCTCCACGTTTACACAGACACGGTCCTCCACATGGTAACCCACCTCAACGTTTACAAAGGCACAGGCCTGCATCCAGTAATCCACCTCCATGTTTACACAGACACAGGCCTGCACCCGGTAACTCACCTCCACGTTTACGCAGACACAGGCCTGCATCTGTTGACCCAACACCCCGTTTACACAGACACAGGCCTGTACCCGGTAAGTCACCTCCACGTTTACACAGACACAGGCCTGCACGTGGTAATCCACCTCCACGTTTACACAGACACACGCCTGAACCCGGTAACCCACCTCCACGTTTACACAGACACTGGCCAGCGCATTGTAACCCACTTCCTCGTTTACACAGACACAGGCCTGTACCTGGAAACGCACCTCCACATTTACACAACACAGGCCTGCACCTGCTAACCCAACTCCTCGTTTACACAGACACAGGTCAGCACCTGGTAACCCACCTCCACGTCTCCACAGGCACAGGCCTGCACCCAGTAACCCACCTCCATGTTTATACAGACACAGGCCTGCACCTGGTGACCCACCTCCACGTTTACACAGACACAGGCCTTCACACAGTAACCCACCTCCACGTTTACACAGACACAGGCCTGCACGTGTTAACCCACCTCCACATTTACACAGACCCAGGCCTGCATGTGGGAACCCACCTCCACGTTTACACAGACACAGGCCTACACCTGGTAACCCACCTCGACTTTTACACAGACACAGGCCTGCGAATTGTAACCCACTTCCTCGTTTACACAGACACAGGCCTGCACCTGGAACCCACCTCCACGTTTCCACAGGCACAGGCCTGCATCCAGTAATCCACCTCCATGTTTACACAGACACAGGCCTGCACCTGGTGACCCACCTCCACGTTTACACAGACAGAGGCCTGCACCCGGTAACTCACCTCCACGTTTACGCAGACATAGGCCTGCATCTGTTGACCCAACTCCCCGTTTACACAGACACAGGCCTGCACATGGGAAGCCACCTCCAAGTTTACACAGACACAGGCCTGCACCTGGTGACCCACCTCCACGTTTACAAAGGCACAGGCCTGCACCCAGTAACCCACATCCACGTTTACACAGACACAGGCCTGCACATGGTAACCCACCTCAACGTTTACAGAGACACAGTCCTGCACCCAGTAACCCACCTCTACATTTACACAGACACAGGCCTGCACCTGGTAACCCACTTCCTCCTTTGCACAGACACAGGCCTGCACATGGTAAGCCACCTCCACGTTTACACAGACACAGGCCTGCACTTGGTAACCGACCTCCACGTTTAAACAGAAACAGGCCTGCATCTGGTAACACACATCCGCATTTACACAGACACAGGCCTGCACATGGTAACCCACCTCCACGTTTACACAGACACAGGCATCCACATGGTAACCCACCTCAAAGTTTACACAGACAAAGGCCTGCACCCAGTAACCCACCTCCACGTTTACCCAGACACAGACCTGCACCTGGCAACCCACCTCCACATTTACACAGACACAGGCTTGCACGTGGTTGCCCACCTCCACGTTTACACAGACACAGGCCTGCACATGGTAACCCACTTCCTCGTTTACACAGACACAGGCCTGCACCTGGTAACCCACTTCCTCCTTTACACAGACACAGGCCTGCTCCTGGTAACCCACCTCCACGTTTACACAGACACAGGCATCCACATGGTAACCCACCTCAAAGTTTACACAGACACAGGCCTGCACCCAGTAACCCACCTCCACGTTTACACAGACACAGACCTGCACCTGGCAACCCACCTCCACATTTACACAGACACAGGCCTGCACGTGGTTGCCCACCTCCACGTTTACACAGACACAGGCCTGCACCTGGTAACCCACTTCCTCCTTTACACAGACACAGGCCTGCACCTGGTAACCCACTTCCTCCTTTACACAGACACAGGCCTGCGCCTGGTAACCCACCTCCACGTTTACACAGACACGGTCCTCCACATGGAAACCCACCTCCACGTTTACACAGACACAGGCATCCACATGGTAACCCACCTCAAAGTTTACACAGACACAGGCCTGCACCCAGTAACCCACCTCCACGTTTACACAGACACAGACCAGCACCTGGTAACCAACCTCCATGTTTACACAGACACAGACCTGCACCTGGCAACCCACCTCCACATTTACACAGACACAGGCCTGCACGTGGTTGCCCACCTCCACGTTTACACAGACACAGGCCTGCACATGGTAACCCACTTCCTCGTTTACATAGACACAGGCCTGCACCTGGTAACCCACTTCCTCCTTTACACAGACACAGGCCTGCACCTGGTAACCCACTTCCTCCTTTACACAGACACAGGCCTGCTCCTGGTAACCCACCTCCACGTTTACACAGACACGGTCCTCCACATGGTAACCCAACTCAACGTTTACAAAGGCACAGGCCTGCATCCAGTAATCCACCTCCATGTTTACACAGACACAGGCCTGCACCCGGTAACTCACCTCCACGTTTACGCAGACACAGGCCTGCATCTGTTGACCCAACACCCCGTTTACACAGACACAGGCCTGTACCCGGTAAGTCACCTCCACGTTTACACAGACACAGGCCTGCACGTGGTAATCCACCTCCACGTTTACACAGACACACGCCTGAACCCGGTAACCCACCTCCACATTTACACAGACACTGGCCAGCGCATTGTAACCCACTTCCTCGTTTACACAGACACAGGCCTGTACCTGGAAACGCACCTCCACATTTACACAACACAGGCCTGCACCTGCTAACCCAACTCCTCGTTTACACAGACACAGGTCAGCACCTGGTAACCCACCTCCACGTCTCCACAGGCACAGGCCTGCACCCAGTAACCCACCTCCATGTTTATAAAGACACAGGCCTGCACCTGGTGACCCACCTCCACGTTTACACAGACACAGGCCTTCACACAGTAACCCACCTCCACGTTTACACAGACACAGGCCTGCACGTGTTAACCCACCTCCACATTTACACAGACCCAGGCCTGCATGTGGGAACCCACCTCCACGTTTACACAGACACAGGCCTACACCTGGTAACCCACCTCGACTTTTACACAGACACAGGCCTGCGAATTGTAACCCACTTCCTCGTTTACACAGACACAGGCCTGCACCTGGAACCCACCTCCACGTTTCCACAGGCACAGGCCTGCATCCAGTAATCCACCTCCATGTTTACACAGACACAGGCCTGCACCTGGTGACCCACCTCCACGTTTACACAGACAGAGGCCTGCACCCGGTAACTCACCTCCACGTTTACGCAGACACAGGCCTGCATCTGTTGACCCAACTCCCCGTTTACACAGACACAGGCCTGCACATGGGAAGCCACCTCCAAGTTTACACAGACACAGGCCTGCACCTGGTGACCCACCTCCACGTTTACAAAGGCACAGGCCTGCACCCAGTAACCCACATCCACGTTTACACAGACACAGGCCTGCACATGGTAACCCACCTCAACGTTTACAGAGACACAGTCCTGCACCCAGTAACCCACCTCTACATTTACACAGACACAGGCCTGCACCTGGTAACCCACTTCCTCCTTTGCACAGACACAGGCCTGCACATGGTAACCGACCTCCACGTTTAAACAGAAACAGGCCTGCATCTGGTAACACACATCCGCATTTACACAGTCACAGGGCTATACATGGTCACCCACCTCGACGTCGATACAGACACATGCCTGCACCTGACACCCCACCTCCACGTTGACACAGACACAGGCCTGCACATGGTATCCCACCTCCACGTATACACAGACACAGGCCTGCACATGGTAACCCAACTCCACGTTTACACAGACACAGGCATCCACATGGTAACCCACCTCAAAGTTTACACAGACACAGGCCTGCACCCAGTAACCCACCTCCACGTTTACACAGACACAGACCAGCACCTGGTAACCGACCTCCATGTTTACACAGACACAGACCTGCACCTGGCAACCCACCTCCACATTTACACAGACACAGGCCTGCACGTGGTTGCCCACCTCCACGTTTACACAGACACAGGCCTGCACATGGTAACCCACTTCCTCGTTTACATAGACACAGGCCTGCACCTGGTAACCCACTTCCTCCTTTACACAGACACAGGCCTGCACCTGGTAACCCACTTCCTCCTTTACACAGACACAGGCCTGCTCCTGGTAACCCACCTCCACGTTTACACAGACACGGTCCTCCACATGGTAACCCACCTCAACGTTTACAAAGGCACAGGCCTGCATCCAGTAATCCACCTCCATGTTTACACAGACACAGGCCTGCACCCGGTAACTCACCTCCACGTTTACGCAGACACAGGCCTGCATCTGTTGACCCAACTCCCCGTTTACACAGACACAGGCCTGTACCCGGTAAGTCACCTCCACGTTTACACAGACACAGGCCTGCACGTGGTAATCCACCTCCACGTTTACACAGACACACGCCTGAACCCGGTAACCCACCTCCACGTTTACACAGACACTGGCCAGCGCATTGTAACCCACTTCCTCGTTTACACAGACACAGGTCAGCACCTGGTAACCCACCTCCACGTCTCCACAGGCACAGGCCTGCACCCAGTAACCCACCTCCATGTTTATACAGACACAGGCCTGCACCTGGAAACGCACCTCCACATTTACACAACACAGGCCTGCACCTGCTAACCCAACTCCTCGTTTACACAGACACAGGTCAGCACCTGGTAACCCACCTCCACGTCTCCACAGGCACAGGCCTGCACCCAGTAACCCACCTCCATGTTTATACAGACACAGGCCTGCACCTGGTGACCCACCTCCACGTTTACACAGACACAAGCCTGCACATGGGAAGCCTCCTCCAAGTTTACACAGACACAGGCCTGCACCTGGTGACCCACCTCCACGTTTACAAAGGCACAGGCCTGCACCCAGTAACCCACATCCACGTTTACACAGACACAGGCCTGCACATGGTAACCCACCTCAACGTTTACAGAGACACAGTCCTGCACCCAGTAACCCACCTCTACATTTACACAGACACAGGCCTGCACCTGGTAACCCACTTCCTCCTTTGCACAGACACAGGCCTGCACATGGTAAGCCACCTCCACGTTTACACAGACACAGGCCTGCACTTGGTAACCGACCTCCACGTTTAAACAGAAACAGGCCTGCATCTGGTAACACACATCCGCATTTACACAGTCACAGGGCTATACATGGTCACCCACCTCGACGTCGATACAGACACATGCCTGCACCTGATACCCCACCTCCACGTTGACACAGACACAGGCCTGCACATGGTATCCCACCTCCACGTATACACAGACACAGGCCTGCACATGGTAACCCACCTCCACGTTTACACAGACACAGGCATCCACATGGTAACCCACCTCAAAGTTTACACAGACACAGGCCTGCACCCAGTAATCCACCTCCACGTTTACACAGACACAGACCAGCACCTGGTAACTGACCTCCATGTTTACACAGACACAGACCTGCACCTGGCAACCCACCTCCACATTTACACAGACACAGGCCTGCACGTGGTTGCCCACCTCCACGTTTACACAGACACAGGCCTGCACATGGTAACCCACTTCCTCGTTTACACAGACACAGGCCTGCACCTGGTAACCCACTTCCTCCTTTACACAGACACAGGCCTGCACCTGGTAACCCACTTCCTCCTTTACACAGACACAGGCCTGCTCCTGGTAACCCACCTCCACGTTTACACAGACACGGTCCTCCACATGGTAACCCACCTCAACGTTTACAAAGGCACAGGCCTGCATCCAGTAATCCACCTCCATGTTTACACAGACACAGGCCTGCACCCGGTAACTCACCTCCACGTTTACGCAGACACAGGCCTGCATCTGTTGACCCAACTCCCCGTTTACACAGACACAGGCCTGTACCCGGTAAGTCACCTCCACGTTTACACAGACACAGGCCTGCACGTGGTAATCCACCTCCACGTTTACACAGACACACGCCTGAACCCGGTAACCCACCTCCACGTTTACACAGACACTGGCCAGCGCATTGTAACCCACTTCCTCGTTTACACAGACACAGGTCAGCACCTGGTAACCCACCTCCACGTCTCCACAGGCACAGGCCTGCACCCAGTAACCCACCTCCATGTTTATACAGACACAGGCCTGCACCTGGAAACGCACCTCCACATTTACACAACACAGGCCTGCACCTGCTAACCCAACTCCTCGTTTACACAGACACAGGTCAGCACCTGGTAACCCACCTCCACGTCTCCACAGGCACAGGCCTGCACCCAGTAACCCACCTCCATGTTTATACAGACACAGGCCTGCACCTGGTGACCCACCTCCACGTTTACACAGACACAGGCCTGCACATGGGAAGCCTCCTCCAAGTTTACACAGACACAGGCCTGCACCTGGTGACCCACCTCCACGTTTACAAAGGCACAGGCCTGCACCCAGTAACCCACATCCACGTTTACACAGACACAGGCCTGCACATGGTAACCCACCTCAACGTTTACAGAGACACAGTCCTGCACCCAGTAACCCACCTCTACATTTACACAGACACAGGCCTGCACCTGGTAACACACATCCGCATTTACACAGTCACAGGGCTATACATGATCACCCACCTCGACGTCGATACAGACACATGCCTGCACCTGACACCCCACCTCCACGTTGACACAGACACAGGCCTGCACATGGTATCCCACCTCCACGTATACACAGACACAGGCCTGCACATGGTAACCCACCTCCACGTTTACACAGACACAGGCATCCACATGGTAACCCACCTCAAATTTTACACAGACACAGGCCTGCACCCAGTAACCCACCTCCACGTTTACCCAGACACAGACCTGCACCTGGCAACCCACCTCCACATTTACACAGACACAGGCCTGCACGTGGTTGCCCACCTCCACGTTTACACAGACACAGGCCTGCACATGGTAACCCACTTCCTCGTTTACACAGACACAGGCCTGCACCTGGTAACCCACTTCCTCCTTTACACAGACACAGGCCTGCTCCTGGTAACCCACCTCCACGTTTACACAGACACAGGCATCCACATGGTAACCCACCTCAAAGTTTACACAGACACAGGCCTGCACCCAGTAACCCACCTCCACGTTTACACAGACACAGACCTGCACCTGGCAACCCACCTCCACATTTACACAGACACAGGCCTGCACGTGGTTGCCCACCTCCACGTTTACACAGACACAGGCCTGCACCTGGTAACCCACTTCCTCCTTTACACAGACACAGGCCTGCACCTGGTAACCCACTTCCTCCTTTACACAGACACAGGCCTGCTCCTGGTAACCCACCTCCACGTTTACACAGACACGGTCCTCCACATGGTAACCCACCTCCACGTTTACACAGACACAGGCATCCACATGGTAACCCACCTCAAAGTTTACACAGACACAGGCCTGCACCCAGTAACCCATCTCCACGTTTACACAGACACAGACCAGCACCTGGTAACCAACCTCCATGTTTACACAGACACAGACCTGCACCTGGCAACCCACCTCCACATTTACACAGACACAGGCCTGCACGTGGTTGCCCACCTCCACGTTTACACAGACACAGGCCTGCACATGGTAACCCACTTCCTCGTTTACATAGACACAGGCCTGCACCTGGTAACCCACTTCCTCCTTTACACAGACACAGGCCTGCACCTGGTAACCCACTTCCTCCTTTACACAGACACAGGCCTGCTCCTGGTAACCCACCTCCACGTTTACACAGACACGGTCCTCCACATGGTAACCCACCTCAACGTTTACAAAGGCACAGGCCTGCATCCAGTAATCCACCTCCATGTTTACACAGACACAGGCCTGCACCCGGTAACTCACCTCCACGTTTACGCAGACACAGGCCTGCATCTGTTGACCCAACACCCCGTTTACACAGACACAGGCCTGTACCCGGTAAGTCACCTCCACGTTTACACAGACACAGGCCTGCACGTGGTAATCCACCTCCACGTTTACACAGACACACGCCTGAACCCGGTAACCCACCTCCACGTTTACAAAGACACTGGCCAGCGCATTGTAACCCACTTCCTCGTTTACACAGACACAGGCCTGTACCTGGAAACGCACCTCCACATTTACACAACACAGGCCTGCACCTGCTAACCCAACTCCTCGTTTACACAGACACAGGTCAGCACCTGGTAACCCACCTCCACGTCTCCACAGGCACAGGCCTGCACCCAGTAACCCACCTCCATGTTTATAAAGACACAGGCCTGCACCTGGTGACCCACCTCCACGTTTACACAGACACAGGCCTTCACACAGTAACCCACCTCCACGTTTACACAGACACAGGCCTGCACGTGTTAACCCACC
Organism: Hypanus sabinus; assembly: GCF_030144855.1. NCBI lineage: Eukaryota > Metazoa > Chordata > Chondrichthyes > Myliobatiformes > Dasyatidae > Hypanus > Hypanus sabinus. The sequence goes on along the minus strand of NC_082721.1, from coordinate 57,777,146 downwards.
TCCACATTTACACAGACCCAGGCCTGCATGTGGGAACCCACCTCCACGTTTACACAGACACAGGCCTACACCTGGTAACCCACCTCGACTTTTACACAGACACAGGCCTGCGAATTGTAACCCACTTCCTCGTTTACACAGACACAGGCCTGCACCTGGAACCCACCTCCACGTTTCCACAGGCACAGGCCTGCATCCAGTAATCCACCTCCATGTTTACACAGACACAGGCCTGCACCTGGTGACCCACCTCCACGTTTACACAGACAGAGGACTGCACCCGGTAACTCACCTCCACGTTTACGCAGACACAGGCCTGCATCTGTTGACCCAACTCCCCGTTTACACAGACACAGGCCTGCACATGGGAAGCCACCTCCAAGTTTACACAGACACAGGCCTGCACCTGGTGACCCACCTCCACGTTTACAAAGGCACAGGCCTGCACCCAGTAACCCACATCCACGTTTACACAGACACAGGCCTGCACATGGTAACCCACCTCAACGTTTACAGAGACACAGTCCTGCACCCAGTAACCCACCTCTACATTTACACAGACACAGGCCTGCACCTGGTAACCCACTTCCTCCTTTGCACAGACACAGGCCTGCACATGGTAAGCCACCTCCACGTTTACACAGACACAGGCCTGCACTTGGTAACCGACCTCCACGTTTAAACAGAAACAGGCCTGCATCTGGTAACACACATCCGCATTTACACAGTCACAGGGCTATACATGGTCACCCACCTCGACGTCGATACAGACACATGCCTGCACCTGACACCCCACCTCCACGTTGACACAGACACAGGCCTGCACATGGTATCCCACCTCCACGTATACACAGACACAGGCCTGCACATGGTAACCCACCTCCACGTTTACACAGACACAGGCCTGCACCTGGTAACCCACTTCCTCCTTTACACAGACACAGGCCTGCACCTGGTAACCCACTTCCTCCTTTACACAGACACAGGCCTGCTCCTGGTAACCCACCTCCACGTTTACACAGACACGGTCCTCCACATGGTAACCCACCTCAACGTTTACAAAGGCACAGGCCTGCATCCAGTAATCCACCTCCATGTTTACACAGACACAGGCCTGCACCCGGTAACTCACCTCCACGTTTACGCAGACACAGGCCTGCATCTGTTGACCCAACACCCCGTTTACACAGACACAGGCCTGTACCCGGTAAGTCACCTCCACGTTTACACAGACACAGGCCTGCACGTGGTAATCCACCTCCACGTTTACACAGACACACGCCTGAACCCGGTAACCCACCTCCACGTTTACAAAGACACTGGCCAGCGCATTGTAACCCACTTCCTCGTTTACACAGACACAGGCCTGTACCTGGAAACGCACCTCCACATTTACACAACACAGGCCTGCACCTGCTAACCCAACTCCTCGTTTACACAGACACAGGTCAGCACCTGGTAACCCACCTCCACGTCTCCACAGGCACAGGCCTGCACCCAGTAACCCACCTCCATGTTTATAAAGACACAGGCCTGCACCTGGTGACCCACCTCCACGTTTACACAGACACAGGCCTTCACACAGTAACCCACCTCCACGTTTACACAGACACAGGCCTGCACGTGTTAACCCACCTCCACATTTACACAGACCCAGGCCTGCATGTGGGAACCCACCTCCACGTTTACACAGACACAGGCCTACACCTGGTAACCCACCTCGACTTTTACACAGACACAGGCCTGCGAATTGTAACCCACTTCCTCGTTTACACAGACACAGGCCTGCACCTGGAACCCACCTCCACGTTTCCACAGGCACAGGCCTGCATCCAGTAATCCACCTCCATGTTTACACAGACACAGGCCTGCACCTGGTGACCCACCTCCACGTTTACACAGACAGAGGACTGCACCCGGTAACTCACCTCCACGTTTACGCAGACACAGGCCTGCATCTGTTGACCCAACTCCCCGTTTACACAGACACAGGCCTGCACATGGGAAGCCACCTCCAAGTTTACACAGACACAGGCCTGCACCTGGTGACCCACCTCCACGTTTACAAAGGCACAGGCCTGCACCCAGTAACCCACATCCACGTTTACACAGACACAGGCCTGCACATGGTAACCCACCTCAACGTTTACAGAGACACAGTCCTGCACCCAGTAACCCACCTCTACATTTACACAGACACAGGCCTGCACCTGGTAACCCACTTCCTCCTTTGCACAGACACAGGCCTGCACATGGTAAGCCACCTCCACGTTTACACAGACACAGGCCTGCACTTGGTAACCGACCTCCACGTTTAAACAGAAACAGGCCTGCATCTGGTAACACACATCCGCATTTACACAGTCACAGGGCTATACATGGTCACCCACCTCGACGTCGATACAGACACATGCCTGCACCTGACACCCCACCTCCACGTTGACACAGACACAGGCCTGCACATGGTATCCCACCTCCACGTATACACAGACACAGGCCTGCACATGGTAACCCACCTCCACGTTTACACAGACACAGGCATCCACATGGTAACCCACCTCAAAGTTTACACAGACACAGGCCTGCACCCAGTAACCCACCTCCACGTTTACACAGACACAGACCAGCACCTGGTAACCGACCTCCATGTTTACACAGACACAGACCTGCACCTGGCAACCCACCTCCACATTTACACAGACACAGGCCTGCACGTGGTTGCCCACCTCCACGTTTACACAGACACAGGCCTGCACATGGTAACCCACTTCCTCGTTTACATAGACACAGGCCTGCACCTGGTAACCCACTTCCTCCTTTACACAGACACAGGCCTGCACCTGGTAACCCACTTCCTCCTTTACACAGACACAGGCCTGCTCCTGGTAACCCACCTCCACGTTTACACAGACACGGTCCTCCACATGGTAACCCACCTCAACGTTTACAAAGGCACAGGCCTGCATCCAGTAATCCACCTCCATGTTTACACAGACACAGGCCTGCACCCGGTAACTCACCTCCACGTTTACGCAGACACAGGCCTGCATCTGTTGACCCAACTCCCCGTTTACACAGACACAGGCCTGTACCCGGTAAGTCACCTCCACGTTTACACAGACACAGGCCTGCACGTGGTAATCCACCTCCACGTTTACACAGACACACGCCTGAACCCGGTAACCCACCTCCACGTTTACACAGACACTGGCCAGCGCATTGTAACCCACTTCCTCGTTTACACAGACACAGGTCAGCACCTGGTAACCCACCTCCACGTCTCCACAGGCACAGGCCTGCACCCAGTAACCCACCTCCATGTTTATACAGACACAGGCCTGCACCTGGAAACGCACCTCCACATTTACACAACACAGGCCTGCACCTGCTAACCCAACTCCTCGTTTACACAGACACAGGTCAGCACCTGGTAACCCACCTCCACGTCTCCACAGGCACAGGCCTGCACCCAGTAACCCACCTCCATGTTTATACAGACACAGGCCTGCACCTGGTGACCCACCTCCACGTTTACACAGACACAAGCCTGCACATGGGAAGCCTCCTCCAAGTTTACACAGACACAGGCCTGCACCTGGTGACCCACCTCCACGTTTACAAAGGCACAGGCCTGCACCCAGTAACCCACATCCACGTTTACACAGACACAGGCCTGCACATGGTAACCCACCTCAACGTTTACAGAGACACAGTCCTGCACCCAGTAACCCACCTCTACATTTACACAGACACAGGCCTGCACCTGGTAACCCACTTCCTCCTTTGCACAGACACAGGCCTGCACATGGTAAGCCACCTCCACGTTTACACAGACACAGGCCTGCACTTGGTAACCGACCTCCACGTTTAAACAGAAACAGGCCTGCATCTGGTAACACACATCCGCATTTACACAGTCACAGGGCTATACATGGTCACCCACCTCGACGTCGATACAGACACATGCCTGCACCTGATACCCCACCTCCACGTTGACACAGACACAGGCCTGCACATGGTATCCCACCTCCACGTATACACAGACACAGGCCTGCACATGGTAACCCACCTCCACGTTTACACAGACACAGGCATCCACATGGTAACCCACCTCAAAGTTTACACAGACACAGGCCTGCACCCAGTAATCCACCTCCACGTTTACACAGACACAGACCAGCACCTGGTAACCGACCTCCATGTTTACACAGACACAGACCTGCACCTGGCAACCCACCTCCACATTTACACAGACACAGGCCTGCACGTGGTTGCCCACCTCCACGTTTACACAGACACAGGCCTGCACATGGTAACCCACCTCCACGTTTACACAGACACAGGCCTGCACATGGTGACCCACCTCCACATTTCCACAGACACAGGCCTTCACCCGCTAACCCACCTCCACATTTACACAGACACAGGCCTGCAACTGGTAACCCATTTCTACATTTACACAGACTCAGGCCTGCACTTGGTAACCCACCTCCTCGTTTATACAGACAGAGGCCTGCACCTGGTGACTCACTTCCACTTATCCACAGACACAGGCCTTCACCCAGTAACACACCTCCACGCTTCTACAGACACAGTCCTGCACGTGGTAACCCACCTCCACGTTTACACAGACACAGGCCAGCACCTGATAGACCACATCCACATTCGCACAGACACAGGCCTGTACCTGGAAACGCACCTCCACGTTTAGACAGACACAGGCCTGCACGTGGTAACCCACCTCGACGTTTACACAGACACAGGCCAGCACCTGGTAAACCACATCCACGTTTGCACAGACACAGGCCTGTACCTGGAAACGCACCTCCACATTTACACAGACACAGGCCTGCACCCGGTAACCCACCTCCACGTTTACACAGACACAGGCCTGCACATGGTGACCAACCTCCACGTTTCCACAGGCACAGGACTGCACCCAGTAACCCACCTCGACGTTTACACAGACACAGACCTACACCTGGTGACCCACTTCCACGTTTGCACAGGGACAGGCCTGCACCCAGTAACCCACCTCCATGTTTACACAGACACAGGCCTGCACCTGGTGACCCAACTCCTCGTTTACACAGACACAGGCCTGCACGTGGTAACACACCTCCACGTTTACACAGACACAGGCCTGCACCTGGTAAAACACCTCCACGTTTACACAGACACATGCCTGCACCTGGTGACCCACCTCCACGTTTACACAGACACCTGCCTGCACCTGGTGACCCACCTCCACGTTTACACAGACACAGGCCTGCACCTGGTGACCCACCTCCACGTTTCCACAGGAACAGGCCTACACCCAGTAACCCACCTCGATGTTAACAGAGACACAGGCCTGCACCTGGTGACCCACCTCCACATTTATACAGACACAGGCCTTCACCCGGAAACCCAGCTCCACGTTTACACAGACACAGGCCTGCACCTGGTAAACCACCTCCACATTTACACAGACACATGCCTGCACCTGGTGACCCACCTCAACGTTTACACAGACACAGGCCTGCAACTGGTAACCCATTTCTACGTTTACACAGACTCAGGCCTGCACTTGGTAAACCACATCCACGTTTGCACAGACACAGGCCTGTACCTGGAAACGAACCTCCACGTTTACACAGACACAGGCCTGCACGTGGTAACCCACCTCGACGTTTTCACAGACACAGGCCAGCACCTGGTAAACCACATCCACGTTTGCACAGACACAGGCCTGTACCTGGAAACGCACCTCCACATTTACACAGACACAGGCCTGCACCCGGTAACCCACCTCCACGTTTACACAGACACAGGCCTGCACATGGTGACCAACCTCCACATTTCCACAGGCACAGGCCTGCACCCAGTTACCCACCTCGATGTTTACACAGACACAGGCCTGCACCTGGTGACCCACCTCCACGTTTATACAGACACTGGCCTTCACCCAGTAACCCACCTCCACGTTTACACAGACACAAGCCTGCACTTGGTAAACGACCTCCACATTTACACAGACAAGGGCCTGCACCTGGTAACCCACCTCCTCGTTTACACAGACACAGGCCTGCACCTGGTAACCCACCTCCAGATTTACACAGACACAGGCCTGCACCTGGTAAAACACCTCCACGTTTACACAGACACATGCCTGCACCTGGTGACCCACCTCCACGTTTACACAGACACAGGCCTGCACCTGGTGACCCACCTCCACGTTTCCACAGGAACAGGCCTGCACCCAGTAACCCACCTCGATGTTAACAGAGACACAGGCCTGCACCTGGTGACCCACCTCCACATTTATACAGACACAGGCCTTCACCCGGAAACCCAGCTCCACGTTTACACAGACACAGGCCTGCACCTGGTAAACCACCTCCACATTTACACAGACACATGCCTGCACCTGGTGACCCACCTCAACGTTTACACAGACACAGGCCTGCACATGGTGACCCACCTCCACATTTCCACAGACACAGGCCTTCACCCGGTAACCCACCTCCACATTTACACAGACACAGGCCTGCAACTGGTAACCCATTTCTACGTTTACACAGACTCAGGCCTGCACTTGGTAACCCACCTCCTCGTTTATACAGACAGAGGCCTGCACCTGGTGACTCACTTCCACTTATCCACAGACACAGGCCTTCACACAGTAACACACCGCCACGCTTCCACAGACACAGTCCTGCACGTGGTAACCCAACTCCACGTTTACACAGACACAGGCCAGCACCTGGTAAACCACATCCACGTTTGCACAGACACAGGCCTGTACCTGGAAACGCACCTCCACGTTTCCACAGACACAGGCCTGCACGTGGTAACCCACCTCGACGTTTACACAGACACAGGCCAGCACCTGGTAAACCACATCCACGTTTGCACAGACACAGGCCTGTACCTGGAAACGCACCTCCACATTTACACAGACACAGGCCTGCACCCGGTAACCCACCTCCACGTTTACACAGACACAGGCCTGCACATGGTGACCAACCTCCACGTTTCCACAGGCACAGGCCTGCACATGGTAACCCACCTCGACGTTTACACAGACACAGGCCAGCACCTGGTAAACCACATCCACATTTGCACAGACACAGGCCTGTACCTGGAAACGCACCTCCACATTTACACAGACACAGGCCTGCACCTTGTGACCCACCTCCACGTTTACACAGACACAGGCCTGCTCCTGGTAAACCACCTCAACATTTACACAGACAGATGCCTGCACCTGGTGACCCACCTCCTCGTTTACACAGACACAGGCCTGCACGTGGTAACACACCTCCACGTTTACACAGACACAGGCCTGCACCTGGTAACCCACCTCCAGATTTACACAGACACAGGCCTGGACCTGGTAAAACACCTCCACGTTTACACAGACACATGCCTGCACATGGTGACCCACCTCCACGTTTACACAGACACAGGCCTGCACCCAGTAACCCACCTTGTCTTTTACACAGACACAGGCCAGCACCTGGTAAACTACATCCACATTTACACAGACACAGGCCTGCACCTTGTGACCCACCTCCACGTTTACACAGACACAGGCCTGCTCCTGGTAAACCACCTCCACATTTACACAGACACATGCCTGCACCTGGTGACCCACCTCCTCGTTTACACAGACACAGGCCTGCACTTGGTAACACACCTCCACGTTTACACAGACACAGGCCTGCACCTGGTAACCCACCTCCAGATTTACACAGACACAGGCCTGCACCTGGTAAAACACCTCCACGTTTAAACAGACACATGCCTGAACTTGGTGACCCACCTCCACGTTTACACAGACACAGGCCTGCACCTGGTGACCCACCTCCACGTTTCCACAGGAACAGGCCTGCACCCAGTAACCCACCTCGATGTTAACAGAGACACAGGCCTGCACCTGGTGACCCACCTCCACATTTATACAGACACAGGCCTTCACCCGGAAACCCAGCTCCACGTTTACACAGACACAGGCCTGCACCTGGTAAACCACCTCCACATTTACACAGACACATGCCTGCACCTGGTGACCCACCTCAACGTTTACACAGACACAGGCCTGCACATGGTGACCCACCTCCACATTTCCACAGACACAGGCCTTCACCCGCTAACCCACCTCCACATTTACACTGACACAGGCCTGCAACTGGTAACCCATTTCTACATTTACACTGACTCAGGCCTGCACTTGGTAACCCACCTCCTCGTTTATACAGACAGAGGCCTGCACCTGGTGACTCACTTCCACTTATCCACAGACACAGGCCTTCACCCAGTAACACACCTCCACGCTTCTACAGACACAGTCCTGCACGTGGTAACCAACCTCCACGTTTACACAGACACAGGCCAGCACCTGATAAACCACATCCACGTTCGCACAGACACAGGCCTGTACCTGGAAACGTACCTCCACGTTTACACAGACACAGGCCTGCACGTGGTAACCCACCTCGACGTTTACACAGACACAGGCCAGCACCTGGTAAACCACATCCACGTTTGCACAGACACAGGCCTGTACCTGGAAACGCACCTCCACATTTACACAGACACAGGCATGCACCTGGTGACCCACCTCCTCGTTTACACAGACACAGGCCTGCACGTGGTAACTCACCTCCACGTTTACACAGACACAGGCCTGCACCTGGTAAAACACCTCCACGTTTACACAGACACATGCCTGCACCTGGTGACCCACCTCCACGTTTACACAGACACAGGCCTGCACCTGGTGACCCACCTCCACGTTTCCACAGGAACAGGCCTGCACCCAGTAACCCACCTCGATATTTACACATACACAGGCCTGCACATGGTGACCCACCTCCACATTTATACAGACACAGGCCTTCACCCAGTAACCCACCTCCACGTTTACACAGACACAAGCCTGCACTTGGTAACCGACCTCCACATTTACACAGACACAGGCCTGCACCTGGTGACCCACCTCCTCGTTTACACAGACACAGGCCTGCACCTGGTGACCCACTTCCACGTTTCCACAGGGACAGGCCTGCACCCAGTAACCCACCTCCATGTTTACACAGACACAGGCCTGCACCTTGTGACCCACCTCCACGTTTACACAGACACAGGCCTGCTCCTGGTAAACCACCTCCACATTTACACAGACACATGCCTGCACCTGGTGACCCACCTGCTCGTTTACACAGACACAGGCCTGCACGTGGTAACCCACCTCCACGTTTACACAGACACAGGCCTGCACCTGGTAAAACACCTCCACGTTTACACAGACACATGCCTGCACCTGGTGACCCACCTCCACGTTTACACAGACACAGGCCTGCACCTGGTGACCCACCTCCACGTTTCCACAGGAACAGGCCTGCACCCAGTAACCCACCTCGATATTTACACATACACAGGCCTGCACATGGTGACCCACCTCCACATTTATACAGACACAGGCCTTCACCCAGTAACCCACCTCCACGTTTACACAGACACAAGCCTGCACTTGGTAACCGACCTCCACATTTACACAGACACAGGCCTGCACCTGGTGACCCACCTCCTCGTTTACACAGACACAGGCCTGCACCTGGTGACCCACTTCCACGTTTCCACAGGGACAGGCCTGCACCCAGTAACCCACCTCCATGTTTACACAGACACAGGCCTGCACCTTGTGACCCACCTCCACGTTTACACAGACACAGGCCTGCTCCTGGTAAACCACCTCCACATTTACACAGACACATGCCTGCACCTGGTGACCCACCTGCTCGTTTACACAGACACAGGCCTGCACGTGGTAACCCACCTCCACGTTTACACAGACACAGGCCTTCACCCGGAAACCCAGCTCCACGTTTACACAGACACAGGCCTACACCTGGTAAACCACCTCCACATTTACACAGACACATGCCTGCACCTGGTGACCCACCTCAACGTTTACACAGACACAGGCCTGCACATGGTGACCCACCTCCACATTTCCACAGACACAGGCCTTCACCCGGTAACCCACCTCCACATTTACACAGACACAGGCCTGCAACTGGTAACCCATTTCTAGGTTTACACAGACTCAGGCCTGCACTTGGTAACCCACCTCCTCGTTTATACAGACAGAGGCCTGCACCTGGTGACTCACTTCCACTTATCCACAGACACAGGCCTTCACACAGTAACACACCGCCACGCTTCCACAGACACAGTCCTGCACGTGGTAACCCAACTCCACGTTTACACAGACACAGGCCAGCACCTGGTAAACCACATCCACGTTTGCACAGACACAGGCCTGTACCTGGAAATGCACCTCCACATTTCCACAGACACAGGCCTGCACGTGGTAACCCACCTCGACGTTTACACAGACACAGGCCAGCACCTGGTAAACCACATCCACGTTTGCACAGACACAGGCCTGTACCTGGAAACGCACCTCCACATTTACACAGACACAGGCCTGCACCCGGTAACCCACCTCCACGTTTACACAAACACAGGCCTGCACATGGTGACCAACCTCCACGTTTCCACAGGCACAGGCCTGCACCCAGTAACCCACCTCGACGTTTACACAGACACAGGCCAGCACCTGGTAAACCACATCCACGTTTGCACAGACACAGGCCTGTACCTGGAAACGCACCTCCACATTTACACAGACACAGGCCTGCACATTGTGACCCACCTCCACGTTTACACAGACACAGGCCTGCTCCTGGTAAACCACCTCCACATTCACACAGACACATGCCTGCACCTGGTGACCCACCCCCTCGTTTACACAGACACAGGCCTGCACGTGGTAACACACCTCCACGTTTACACAGACACAGGCCTGCACCTGGTAACCCACCTCCAGATTTACACAGACACAGGCCTGGACCTGGTAAAAAACCTCCACGTTTACACAGACACATGCCTGCACCTGGTGACCCACCTCCACGTTTACACAGACACAGGCCTGCACCCAGTAACCCACCTTGTCTTTTACACAGACACAGGCCAGCACCTGGTAAACCACATCCACGTTTGCACAGACACAGGCCTGTACCTGGAAACGCACCTCCACGTTTACACAGACACAGGCCTGCACGTGGTAACCCACCTCGACGTTTACACAGACACAGGCCAGCACCTGGTAAACCACATCCACGTTTGCACAGACACAGGCCTGTAACTGGAAACGCACCTCCACATTTACACAGACACAGGCCTGCACCCGGTAACCCACCTCCACGTTTACACAGACACAGGCCTGCACATGGTGACCAACCTCCACATTTCCACAGGCACAGGCCTGCACCCAGTAACCCACCTCGATGTTTACACAGACACAGGCCTGCACCTGGTGACCCACCTCCACGTTTATACAGACACTGGCCTTCACCCAGTAACCCACCTCCACGTTTACACAGACACAAGCCTGCACTTGGTAACCGACCTCCACATTTACACAGACACAGGCCTGCACCTGGTAACCCACCTCCTTGTTTACACAGACACAGGCCTGCACCTGGTGACCCACTTCCACGTTTCCACAGGGACAGGCCTGCACGCAGTAACCCACCTCCATGTTTACACAGACACAGGCCTGCACCTTGTGACCCACCACCACGTTTACACAGACACAGGCCTGCACCTGGTAAACCACCTCCACATTTACATAGACACATGCCTGCACCTGGTGACCCACCTCCACATTTACACAGACACAGGCCTGCACATGGCGACCCACTCCACTTTTCCACAGGCACAGGCCTGCACCCAGTAACCCACCTCGATGTTTACACAGACACAGGCCTGCACCTGGTGACCCACCTCCACGTTTACACAGACACAAGCCTGCACTTGGTAACCGACCTCCACATTTACACAGACACAGGCCTGCACCTGGTAACCCACCTCCTCGTTTACACAGACACAGGCCTGCACCTGGTGACCCACTTCTACGTTTCCACAGGGACAGCCCTGCACCCAGTAACCCACCTCCATGATTACACAGACACAGGTCTGCACCTTGTGACCCACCTCCACGTTTACACAGACACAGGCCTGCACCTGGTAAACCACCTCAACATTTACACAGACACATCCCTGCACCTGGTGACCCACCTCCACATTTACACAGACACAGGCCTGCACATGGCGACCCACCTCCACTTTTCCACAGGCACAGGCCTCCACCCAGTAACCCACCTCGATGTTTACTCAGACACAGGCCTGCACATGGTGACCCACCTCCACATTTATACAGACACAGGCCTTCACCCAGTAACCCACCTCCACGTTTACACAGACACAAGCCTGCACTTGGTAACCGACCTCCACATTTACACAGACACAGGCCTGCACCTGGTGACTCACCTCCTCGTTTACACAGACACAGGCCTGCACCTGGTGACCCACTTCCACGTTTCCACAGGGACAGGCCTGCACCCAGTAACCCACCTCCATGTTTACACAGACACAGGCCTGCAACTTGTGACCCACCTCCACGTTTACACAGACACAGGCCTGCTCCTGGTAAACCACCTCCACATTTACACAGACACATGCCTGCACCTGGTGACCAACCTCCTCGTTTACACAGACACAGGCCTGCACGTGGTAACCCACCTCCACGTTTACACAGACACAGGCCTGCACCTGGTAACCCACCTCCAGATTTACACAGACACATGCCTGCACCTGGTGACCCACCTCCACGTTTACACAGACACAGGCCTGCACCCAGTAACCCACCTTGTCTTTTACACAGACACAGGGCAGCACCTGGTAAACCACATCCACGTTTGCACAGACACAGGCCTGTACCTGGAAACGCACCTCCACGTTTACACAGACACAGGCCTGCACGTGGTAACCCACCTCGACGTTTACACAGACACAGGCCAGCACCTGGTAAACCACATCCACGTTTGCACAGACACAGGCCTGTACCTGGAAACGCACCTCCACATTTACACAGACACAGGCCTGCACCTGGTAACCCACCTCCTCGTTTACACAGACACAGGCCTGCACCTGGTGACCCACTTCTACGTTTCCACAGGGACAGCCCTGCACCCAGTAACCCACCTCCATGATTACACAGACACAGGTCTGCACCTTGTGACCCACCTCCACGTTTACACAGACACAGGCCTGCACCTGGTAAACCACCTCAACATTTACACAGACACATCCCAGCACCTGGTGACCCACCTCCACATTTACACAGACACAGGCCTGCACATGGCGACCCACCTCCACTTTTCCACAGGCACAGGCCTCCACCCAGTAACCCACCTCGATGTTTACTCAGACACAGGCCTGCACATGGTGACCCACCTCCACGTTTACACAGACACAGGCCTGCTCCTGGTAAACCACCTCCACATTTACACAGACACAGGCCTGCACCTGGTAACCCACCTCCAGATTTACACAGACACAGGCCTGCACCCGGTAACCCACCTCCACGTTTACACAGACACAGGCCTGCACATGGTGACCAACCTCCACATTTCCACAGGCACAAGCCTGCACCCAGTAACCCACCTCTATGTTTACACAGACACAGGCCTGCACCTGGTGACCCACCTCCACGTTTATACAGACACTGGCCTTCACACAGTAACCCACCTCCACGTTTACACAGACACAAGCCTGCACTTGGTAACCGACCTCCACATTTACACAGACACAGGCCTGCACCTGGTAACCCACCTCCTCGTTTACACAGACACAGGCCTGCACCTGGTGACCCACTTCCACGTTTGCACAGGGACAGGCCTGCACGCAGTAACTCACCACCATGTTTACACAGACACCGGCCTGCACCTTGTGACCCACCACCACGTTTACACAGACACAGGCCTGCACCTGGTAAACCACCTCCACATTTACATAGACACATGCCTGCACCTGGTGACCCACCTCCACATTTACACAGACACAGGCCTGCACATGGCGACCCACTCCACTTTTCCACAGGCACAGGCCTGCACCCAGTAACCCACCTCGATGTTTACACAGACACAGGCCTGCACCTGGTGACCCACCTCCACGTTTACACAGACACAAGCCTGCACTTGGCAACCGACCTCCACATTTACACAGACACAGGCCTGCACCTGGTAACCCACCTCCTCGTTTACACAGACACAGGCCTGCACCTGGTGACCCACTTCTACGTTTCCACAGGGACAGCCCTGCACCCAGTAACCCACCTCCATGATTACACAGACACAGGTCTGCACCTTGTGACCCACCTCCACGTTTACACAGACACAGGCCTGCACCTGGTAAACCACCTCAACATTTACACAGACACATCCCTGCACCTGGTGACCCACCTCCACATTTACACAGACACAGGCCTGCACATGGCGACCCACCTCCACTTTTCCACAGGCACAGGCCTCCACCCAGTAACCCACCTCGATGTTTACTCAGACACAGGCCTGCACATGGTGACCCACCTCCACATTTATACAGACACAGGCCTTCACCCAGTAACCCACCTCCACGTTTACACAGACACAAGCCTGCACTTGGTAACCGACCTCCACATTTACACAGACACAGGCCTGCACCTGGTGACCCACCTCCTCGTTTACACAGACACAGGCCTGCACCTGGTGACCCACTTCCACGTTTCCACAGGGACAGGCCTGCACCCAGTAACCCACCTCCATGTTTACACAGACACAGGCCTGCACCTTGTGACCCACCTCCACGTTTACACAGACACAGGCCTGCTCCTGGTAAACCACCTCCACATTTACACAGACACATGCCTGCACCTGGTGACCCACCTCCTCGTTTACACAGACACAGGCCTGCACGTGGTAACCCACCTCCACGTTTACACAGACACAGGCCTGCACCTGGTAACCCACCTCCAGATTTACACAGACACAGGCCTGCACCTGGTAAAACACCTCCACGTTTACACAGACACATGCCTGCACCTGGTGACCCACCTCCACGTTTACACAGACACATGCCTGCACCTTGTGACCCACCTCCACGTTTACACAGACACAGGCCTGCTCCTGGTAAACCACCTCCACATTTACACAGACACATGCCTGCACCTGGTGACCCACCTCCTCGTTTACACAGACACAGGCCTGCACGTGGTAACCCACCTCAACGTTTACACAGACACAGGCCTGCACCTGGTTACCCACCTCCAGATTTACACAGACACAGGCCTCCACCTGGTAAAACACCTCCACGTTTACACAGGCACATGCCTGCACCTGGTGACCCAGCTCCACGTTTACACAGACACAGGCCTGCACCTGGTGACCCACCTCCACGTTTCCACAGGAACAGGCCTGCACCCAGTAACCCACCTCGATGTTAACAGAGACACAGGCCTGCACCTGGTGACCCACCTCCTCGTTTACACAGACACAGGCCTGCACGTGGTAACACACCTCCACGTTTACACAGACACAGGCCTGCACCTGGTAACCCACCTCCAGATTTACACAGACACAGGCCTGGACCTGGTAAAACACCTCCACGTTTACACAGACACATGCCTGCACCTGGTGACCCACCTCCACGTTTACACAGACACAGGCCTGCACCCAGTAACCCACCTTGTCTTTTACACAGACACAGGCCAGCACCTGGTAAACCACATCCACGTTTGCACAGACACGGGCCTGTACCTGGAAACGCACCTCCACGTTTACACAGACACAGGCCTGCACGTGGTAACCCACCTCGATGTTTACACAGACACAGGCCAGCACCTGGTAAACCACATCCACGTTTGCACAGACACAGGCCTGTACCTGGAAACGCACCTCCACATTTACACAGACACAGGGCTGCACCCGGTAACCCACCTCCACGTTTACACAGACACAGGCCTGCACATGGTGACCAACCTCCACATTTCCACAGGCACAGGCCTGCACCCAGTAACCCACCTCGATGTTTACACAGACACAGGCCTGCACCTGGTGACCCACCTCCACGTTTATACAGACACTGGCCTTCACCCAGTAACCCACCTCCACGTTTACACAGACACAAGCCTGCACTTGGTAACCGACCTCCACATTTACACAGACACAGGCCTGCACCTGGTAACCCACCTCCTCGTTTACACAGACACAGGCCTGCACCTGGTGACCCACTTCCACGTTTGCACAGGGACAGGCCTGCACGCAGTAACCCACCTCCATGTTTACACAGACACAGGCCTGCACCTTGTGACCCACCACCACCTTTACACAGACACAGGCCTGCACCTGGTAAACCACCTCCACATTTACATAGACACATGCCTGCACCTGGTGACCCACCTCCACATTTACACAGACACAGGCCTGCACATGGCGACCCACTCCACTTTTCCACAGGCACAGGCCTGCACCCAGTAACCCACCTCGATGTTTACACAGACACAGGCCTGCACCTGGTGACCCACCTCCACGTTTACACAGACACAAGCCTGCACTTGGTAACCGACCTCCACATTTACACAGATACAGGCCTGCACCTGGTAACCCACCTCCTCGTTTACACAGACACAGGCCTGCACCTGGTGACCCACTTCTACGTTTCCACAGGGACAGCCCTGCACCCAGTAACCCACCTCCATGATTACACAGACACAGGTCTGCACCTTGTGACCCACCTCCACGTTTACACAGACACAGGCCTGCACCTGGTAAACCACCTCAACATTTACACAGACACATCCCTGCACCTGGTGACCCACCTCCACATTTACACAGACACAGGCCTGCACATGGCGACCCACCTCCACTTTTCCACAGGCACAGGCCTCCACCCAGTAACCCACCTCGATGTTTACTCAGACACAGGCCTGCACATGGTGACCCACCTCCACATTTATACAGACACAGGCCTTCACCCAGTAACCCACCTCCACGTTTACACAGACACAAGCCTGCACTTGGTAACCGACCTCCACATTTACACAGACACAGGCCTGCACCTGGTGACCCACCTCCTCGTTTACACAGACACAGGCCTGCACCTGGTGACCCACTTCCACGTTTCCACAGGGACAGGCCTGCACCCAGTAACCCACCTCCATGTTTACACAGACACAGGCCTGCACCTTGTGACCCACCTCCACGTTTACACAGACACAGGCCTGCTCCTGGTAAACCACCTCCACATTTACACAGACACATGCCTGCACCTGGTGACCCACCTCCTCGTTTACACAGACACAGGCCTGCACGTGGTAACCCACCTCCACGTTTACACAGACACAGGCCTGCACCTGGTAACCCACCTCCAGATTTACACAGACACAGGCCTGCACCTGGTAAAACACCTCCACGTTTACACAGACACATGCCTGCACCTGGTGACCCACCTCCACGTTTACACAGACACATGCCTGCACCTTGTGACCCACCTCCACGTTTACACAGACACAGGCCTGCTCCTGGTAAACCACCTCCACATTTACACAGACACATGCCTGCACCTGGTGACCCACCTCCTCGTTTACACAGACACAGGCCTGCACGTGGTAACCCACCTCCACGTTTACACAGACACAGGCCTGCACCTGGTTACCCACCTCCAGATTTACACAGACACAGGCCTCCACCTGGTAAAACACCTCCACGTTTACACAGGCACATGCCTGCACCTGGTGACCCACCTCCAAGTTTACACAGACACAGGCCTGCACCTGGTGACCCACCTCCACGTTTCCACAGGAACAGGCCTGCACCCAGTAACCCACCTCGATGTTAACAGAGACACAGGCCTGCACCTGGTGACCCACCTCCTCGTTTACACAGACACAGGCCTGCACGTGGTAACACACCTCCACGTTTACACAGACACAGGCCAGCACCTGGTAAACCACATCCACGTTTGCACAGACACAGGCCTGTACCTGGAAACGCACCTCCACGTTTACACAGACACTGGCCTGCACGTGGTAACCCACCTCCACGTTTACACAGACACAGGCCAGCACCTGGTAAACCACATCCACGTTTGCACAGACACAGGCCTGTACCTGGAAACGCACCTCCACATTCACACAGACACAGGCCTGCACCCGGTTACCCACCTCCACGTTTACACAGACACAGGCCTGCACATGGTGACCAACCTCCACATTTCCACAGGCACAGGCCTGCACCCAGTAACCCACCTCGATGTTTACACAGACACAGGCCTGCACCTGGTGACCCACCTCCACGTTTATACAGACACTGGCTTTCACCCAGTAACCCACCTCCACGTTTACACAGACACAAGCCTGCACTTGGTAACCGACCTCCACATTTACACAGACACAGGCCTGCACCTGGTAACCCACCTCCTCGTTTACACAGACACAGGCCTGCACCTGGTGACCCACTTCCACGTTTGCACAGGGACAGGCCTGCACCCAGTAACCCACCTCCATGTTTACACAGACACAGGCCTGCACCTTGTGACCCACCACCACGTTCACACAGACACAGGCCTGCACCTGGTAAACCACCTCCACATTTACATAGACACATGCCTGCACCTGGTGACCCACCTCCACATTTACACAGACACAGGCCTGCACATGGCGACCCACTCCACTTTTCCACAGGCACAGGCCTGCACCCAGTAACCCACCTCGATGTTTACACAGACACAGGCCTGCACCTGGTGACCCACCTCCACGTTTACACAGACACAAGCCTGCACTTGGTAACCGACCTCCACATTTACACAGACACAGGCCTGCACCTGGTAACCCACCTCCTTGTTTACACAGACACAGGCCTGCACCTGGTGACCCACTTCTACGTTTCCACAGGGACAGCCCTGCACCCAGTAACCCACCTCCATGATTACACAGACACAGGTCTGCACCTTGTGACCCACCTCCACGTTTACACAGACACAGGCCTGCACCTGGTAAACCACCTCAACATTTACACAGACACATCCCTGCACCTGGTGACCCACCTCCACATTTACACAGACACAGCCCTGAACATGGCGACCCATCTCCACTTTTCCACAGGCACAGGCCTCCACCCAGTAACCCACCTCGATGTTTACTCAGACACAGGCCTGCACATGGTGACCCACCTCCACATTTATACAGACACTGGCCTTCACCCAGTAACCCACCTCCACGTTTACACAGACACAAGCCTGCACTTGGTAACCGACCTCCACATTTACACAGACACAGGCCTGCACCTGGTGACCCACCTCCTCGTTTACACAGACACAGGCCTGCACCTGGTGACCCACTTCCACGTTTCCACAGGGACAGGCCTGCACCCAGTAACCCACCTCCATGTTTACACAGACACAGGCCTGCACCTTGTGACCCACCTCCACGTTTACACAGACACAGGCCTGCTCCTGGTAAACCACCTCCACATTTACACAGACACATGCCTGCACCTGGTGACCCACCTCCTCGTTTACACAGACACAGGCCTGCACGTGGTAACCCACCTCCACGTTTACACAGACACAGGCCTGCACCTGGTAACCCACCTCCAGATTTACACAGACACAGGCCTGCACCTGGTAAAACACCTCCACGTTTGCACAGACACATGCCTGCACCTGGTGACCCACCTCCACGTTTACACAGACACATGCATGCACCTTGTGACCCACCTCCACGTTTACACAGACACAGGCCTGCTCCTGGTAAACCACCTCCACATTTACACAGACACATGCCTGCACCTGGTGACCCACCTCCTCGTTTACACAGACACAGGCCTGCACGTGGTAACCCACCTCCACGTTTACACAGACACAGGCCTGCACCTGGTGACCCAGCTCCACGTTTACACAGACACAGGCCTGCACCTGGTGACCCACCTCCACGTTTCCACAGGAACAGGCCTGCACCCAGTAACCCACCTCGATGTTAACAGAGACACAGGCCTGCACCTGGTGACCCACCTCCTCGTTTACACAGACACAGGCCTGCACGTGGTAACACACCTCCACGTTTACACAGACACAGGCCTGCACCTGGTAACCCACCTCCAGATTTACACAGACACAGGCCTGGACCTGGTAAAACACCTCCACGTTTACACAGACACATGCCTGCACCTGGTGACCCACCTCCACGTTTACACAGACACAGGCCTGCACCCAGTAACCCACCTTGTCTTTTACACAGACACAGGCCAGCACCTGGTAAACCACATCCACGTTTGCACAGACACGGGCCTGTACCTGGAAACGCACCTCCACGTTTACACAGACACAGGCCTGCACGTGGTAACCCACCTCGATGTTTACACAGACACAGGCCAGCACCTGGTAAACCACATCCACGTTTGCACAGACACAGGCCTGTACCTGGAAACGCACCTCCACATTTACACAGACACAGGGCTGCACCCGGTAACCCACCTCCACGTTTACACAGACACAGGCCTGCACATGGTGACCAACCTCCACATTTCCACAGGCACAGGCCTGCACCCAGTAACCCACCTCGATGTTTACACAGACACAGGCCTGCACCTGGTGACCCACCTCCACGTTTATACAGACACTGGCCTTCACCCAGTAACCCACCTCCACGTTTACACAGACACAAGCCTGCACTTGGTAACCGACCTCCACATTTACACAGACACAGGCCTGCACCTGGTAACCCACCTCCTCGTTTACACAGACACAGGCCTGCACCTGGTGACCCACTTCCACGTTTGCACAGGGACAGGCCTGCACGCAGTAACCCACCTCCATGTTTACACAGACACAGGCCTGCACCTTGTGACCCACCACCACCTTTACACAGACACAGGCCTGCACCTGGTAAACCACCTCCACATTTACATAGACACATGCCTGCACCTGGTGACCCACCTCCACATTTACACAGACACAGGCCTGCACATGGCGACCCACTCCACTTTTCCACAGGCACAGGCCTGCACCCAGTAACCCACCTCGATGTTTACACAGACACAGGCCTGCACCTGGTGACCCACCTCCACGTTTACACAGACACAAGCCTGCACTTGGTAACCGACCTCCACATTTACACAGATACAGGCCTGCACCTGGTAACCCACCTCCTCGTTTACACAGACACAGGCCTGCACCTGGTGACCCACTTCTACGTTTCCACAGGGACAGCCCTGCACCCAGTAACCCACCTCCATGATTACACAGACACAGGTCTGCACCTTGTGACCCACCTCCACGTTTACACAGACACAGGCCTGCACCTGGTAAACCACCTCAACATTTACACAGACACATCCCTGCACCTGGTGACCCACCTCCACATTTACACAGACACAGGCCTGCACATGGCGACCCACCTCCACTTTTCCACAGGCACAGGCCTCCACCCAGTAACCCACCTCGATGTTTACTCAGACACAGGCCTGCACATGGTGACCCACCTCCACATTTATACAGACACAGGCCTTCACCCAGTAACCCACCTCCACGTTTACACAGACACAAGCCTGCACTTGGTAACCGACCTCCACATTTACACAGACACAGGCCTGCACCTGGTGACCCACCTCCTCGTTTACACAGACACAGGCCTGCACCTGGTGACCCACTTCCACGTTTCCACAGGGACAGGCCTGCACCCAGTAACCCACCTCCATGTTTACACAGACACAGGCCTGCACCTTGTGACCCACCTCCACGTTTACACAGACACAGGCCTGCTCCTGGTAAACCACCTCCACATTTACACAGACACATGCCTGCACCTGGTGACCCACCTCCTCGTTTACACAGACACAGGCCTGCACGTGGTAACCCACCTCCACGTTTACACAGACACAGGCCTGCACCTGGTAACCCACCTCCAGATTTACACAGACACAGGCCTGCACCTGGTAAAACACCTCCACGTTTACACAGACACATGCCTGCACCTGGTGACCCACCTCCACGTTTACACAGACACATGCCTGCACCTTGTGACCCACCTCCACGTTTACACAGACACAGGCCTGCTCCTGGTAAACCACCTCCACATTTACACAGACACATGCCTGCACCTGGTGACCCACCTCCTCGTTTACACAGACACAGGCCTGCACGTGGTAACCCACCTCCACGTTTACACAGACACAGGCCTGCACCTGGTTACCCACCTCCAGATTTACACAGACACAGGCCTCCACCTGGTAAAACACCTCCACGTTTACACAGGCACATGCCTGCACCTGGTGACCCACCTCCAAATTTACACAGACACAGGCCTGCACCTGGTGACCCACCTCCACGTTTCCACAGGAACAGGCCTGCACCCAGTAACCCACCTCGATGTTAACAGAGACACAGGCCTGCACCTGGTGACCCACCTCCTCGTTTACACAGACACAGGCCTGCACGTGGTAACACACCTCCACGTTTACACAGACACAGGCCAGCACCTGGTAAACCACATCCACGTTTGCACAGACACAGGCCTGTACCTGGAAACGCACCTCCACGTTTACACAGACACTGGCCTGCACGTGGTAACCCACCTCCACGTTTACACAGACACAGGCCAGCACCTGGTAAACCACATCCACGTTTGCACAGACACAGGCCTGTACCTGGAAACGCACCTCCACATTCACACAGACACAGGCCTGCACCCGGTTACCCACCTCCACGTTTACACAGACACAGGCCTGCACATGGTGACCAACCTCCACATTTCCACAGGCACAGGCCTGCACCCAGTAACCCACCTCGATGTTTACACAGACACAGGCCTGCACCTGGTGACCCACCTCCACGTTTATACAGACACTGGCTTTCACCCAGTAACCCACCTCCACGTTTACACAGACACAAGCCTGCACTTGGTAACCGACCTCCACATTTACACAGACACAGGCCTGCACCTGGTAACCCACCTCCTCGTTTACACAGACACAGGCCTGCACCTGGTGACCCACTTCCACGTTTGCACAGGGACAGGCCTGCACCCAGTAACCCACCTCCATGTTTACACAGACACAGGCCTGCACCTTGTGACCCACCACCACGTTCACACAGACACAGGCCTGCACCTGGTAAACCACCTCCACATTTACATAGACACATGCCTGCACCTGGTGACCCACCTCCACATTTACACAGACACAGGCCTGCACATGGCGACCCACTCCACTTTTCCACAGGCACAGGCCTGCACCCAGTAACCCACCTCGATGTTTACACAGACACAGGCCTGCACCTGGTGACCCACCTCCACGTTTACACACACACAAGCCTGCACTTGGTAACCGACCTCCACATTTACACAGACACATGCCTGCACCTGGTAACCCACCTCCTTGTTTACACAGACACAGGCCTGCACCTGGTGACCCACTTCTACGTTTCCACAGGGACAGCCCTGCACCCAGTAACCCACCTCCATGATTACACAGACACAGGTCTGCACCTTGTGACCCACCTCCACGTTTACACAGACACAGGCCTGCACCTGGTAAACCACCTCAACATTTACACAGACACATCCCTGCACCTGGTGACCCACCTCCACATTTACACAGACACAGGCCTGAACATGGCGACCCATCTCCACTTTTCCACAGGCACAGGCCTCCACCCAGTAACCCACCTCGATGTTTACTCAGACACAGGCCTGCACATGGTGACCCACCTCCACATTTATACAGACACTGGCCTTCACCCAGTAACCCACCTCCACGTTTACACAGACACAAGCCTGCACTTGGTAACCGACCTCCACATTTACACAGACACAGGCCTGCACCTGGTGACCCACCTCCTCGTTTACACAGACACAGGCCTGCACCTGGTGACCCACTTCCACGTTTCCACAGGGACAGGCCTGCACCCAGTAACCCACCTCCATGTTTACACAGACACAGGCCTGCACCTTGTGACCCACCTCCACGTTTACACAGACACAGGCCTGCTCCTGGTAAACCACCTCCACATTTACACAGACACATGCCTGCACCTGGTGACCCACCTCCTCGTTTACACAGACACAGGCCTGCACGTGGTAACCCACCTCCACGTTTACACAGACACAGGCCTGCACCTGGTAACCCACCTCCAGATTTACACAGACACAGGCCTGCACCTGGTAAAACACCTCCACGTTTGCACAGACACATGCCTGCACCTGGTGACCCACCTCCACGTTTACACAGACACATGCATGCACCTTGTGACCCACCTCCACGTTTACACAGACACAGGCCTGCTCCTGGTAAACCACCTCCACATTTACACAGACACATGCCTGCACCTGGTGACCCACCTCCTCGTTTACACAGACACAGGCCTGCACGTGGTAACCCACCTCCACGTTTACACAGACACAGGCCTGCACCTGGTTACCCACCTCCAGATTTACACAGACACAGGCCTGCACCTGGTAAAACACCTCCACGTTTACACAGACACATGCCTGCACCTGGTGACCCACCTCCACGTTTACACAGACACATGCCTGCACCTGGTGACCCACCTCCACGTTTACACAGACACAGGCCTGCACTGGTGACCCACCTCCACGTTTCCACAGGAACAGGCCTGCACCCAGTAACCCACCTCGATGTTAACAGTGACACAGGCCTGCACCTGGTGACCCACCTCCACATTTATACAGACACAGGCCTTCACCCGGAAACCCAGCTCCACGTTTACACAGACACAGGCCTGCACCTGGTAAACCACCTCCACATTTACACAGACACATGCCTGCACCTGGTGACCCACCTCAACGTTTACACAGACACAGGCCTGCACATGGTGACCCACCTCCACATTTCCACAGACACAGGCCTTCACCCGGTAACCCACCTCCACATTTACACAGACGCAGGCCTGCAACTGGTAACCCATTTCAACGTTTACACAGACTCAGGCCTGCACTTGGTAACCCACCTCCTCGTTCATACAGACAGAGGCCTGCACCTGGTGACTCACTTCCACTTATCCACAGACACAGGCCTTCACCCAGTAACACACCTCCACGCTTCCACAGACACAGTCCTGCACGTGGTAACCCACCTCCACGTTTACACAGACACAGGCCAGCACCTGGTAAACCACATCCACGTTTGCACAGACACAGGCCTGTACCTGGAAACCCACCTCGACGTTCACACAGACACAGGCCAGCACCTGGTAAACCACATCCACGTTTGCACAGACACAGGCCTGTACCTGGAAACGCACCTCCACATTTACACAGACACAGGCCTGCACCCGGTAACCCACCTCCACGTTTACACAGACACAGGCCTGCACATGGTGACCAACCTCCACGTTTCCACTGGCACAGGCCTGCACCCAGTAACCCACCTCGACGTTTACACAGACACAGGCCAGCACCTGGTAAACCACATCCACGTTTGCACAGACACAGGCCTGTACCTGGTGACCCACTTCCACGTTTGCACAGGGACAGGCCTGCACCCAGTAACCCACCTCCATGTTTACACAGACACAGGCCTGCACCTTGTGACCCACCTCCACGTTTACACAGACACATGCCTGCACCCAGTAACCCACCTCGATGTTTACACAGACACGGGCCTGCACCTGGTGACCCACCTCCACGTTTATACAGACACTGGCCTTCACCCAGTAACCCACCTCCACGTTTACACAGACACAAGCCTGTACTTGGTAACCGACCTCCACATTTACACAGAGACAGGCCTGCACCTGGTAACCCACCTCCTCGTTTACACTGACACAGGCCTGCACCTGGTGACCCACTTCCACGTTTGCACAGG